>NC_136268.1:5012587-5120087 GCF_964187855.1 Myxine glutinosa | reverse complement strand
TCGCAAGCGACGCCATCTTTGGTTTGTATCTCGCCTCGCCTCGCGGCCTTTGTGTTTGATTCTTCATTCGGAGTTGGGTCGCTTGCAACACTCAACATTGAGGTGCGCAGTAACGCTTCGGTTCCATCATGACGCAATTCTTGCCGCCCAACCTGCTGGCGCTCTTCGCGCCAAGAGATCCCATCCCGTTTCTGCCGCCCCTGAGCAAGTTGCCTCACGAGAAGTCTCATCGGCAGCCTTACTCGGGCGTGGCGGCGCATGTTCATCTCTTCGAGGTGAGCACAAGAGACGTCTGAAAACGCTGAACCATATAAATCGCATCCGCGTTTATCAAAATCTGGATCTCAGGAACCATTGCCCATTCCTTGTACTTGTTGTAGGCCTAAGCCTCGAAGTGGAAATGATTTTCGTCTCTGCCAAAATATAAAGCCGTAAATTTAAATTTCAGGTTATGAAATGTGTTTCTATAAATATATATATATATATATATATATATGAACCAGAGCATTGTCGATACTGTACACGTATATTCCGTTAAAGGTCAGCAAACTTTGGGGATTAAAATAAATAAATCTCCCCTGCGTTAATTTGCTTACGTAATATGTAGATGTGACAAATTAAACCAACAGTCTCAAAGGTGATCATCAAATGCGCCTTTACACCGTGTAAATAACAATGGTACAGTTTTCATCAATGAGACGACGCTTACCTGTTTGTTTCAGGTTGTTGATCGTTTGCAATGAATTATAGTGTAGTTTGATCTCCGTGTTGTTTGTAAGCTTTGTCTCTAATCTAATGTATATAGTTTGACCTCCGTGTTGTTTATAAGCTGTGTCTAATCTAATGTATGTAGTTTGACCTCAGTGTTGTTTGTAAGCTTTGTCTCTAATCTAATGTATGTAGTTTGACCTCCGTGTTGTTTGTAAGCTTTGTCTATAATCTAATGTATGTAGTTTGACCTCCGTGTTGTTTGTAAGCTGTGTCTCTAATCTAATGTATGTAGTTTGACCTCCGTGTTGTTTGTAAGCTGTGTCTCTAATCTAATGTATGTAGTTTGACCTCCGTGTTGTTTGTAAGCTTTGTCTCTAATCTAATGTATGTAGTTTGACCTCCGTGTTGTTTGTAAGCTGTGTCTCTAATCTAATGTACATAGTTTGACCTCCGTGTTGTTTGTAAGCTGTGTCTCTAATCTAATGTATGTAGTTTGACCTCCGTGTTGTTTGTAAGCTGTGTCTCTAATCTAATGTATGTAGTTTGACCTCCGTGTTGTTTGTAAGCTGTGTCTCTAATCTAATGTATGTAGTTTGACCTCAGTGTTGTTTGTAAGCTTTGTCTCTAATCTAATGTATGTAGTTTGATCTCCGTGTTGTTTGTAAGCTTTGTCTCTAATCTAATGTATGTAGTTTGACCTCCGTGTTGTTTGTAAGCTGTGTCTCTAATCTAATGTATGTAGTTTGACCTCCGTGTTGTTTGTAAGCTGTCTCTCTAATCTAATGTATGTAGTTTGACCTCCGTGTTGTTTGTAAGCTGTGTCTCTAATCTAATGTATGTAGTTTGACTTCAGTGTAGTTTGACATCCGTGTTGTTTTGTAAGTTGAGTCTGTTGTGCAGTTTGACCTCCGTGTTGTTTGTAAGTTGTGCCTCTCGTGTAGTTTGACCGCCGTGTTGTTTGTAAGTTGAGTCTGTTGTGTACTTTGACCTCTATATTGTTTGTAAGTTGTGTCTCTAGTGTAGTTTGAGCTCCTTGTTGTTTGTAAGTTTTGTCTCTCGTGTAGTTTGTAAGTTTAGTCTCTCGTGTAGTTTGACCTCCGTGTTGTTTGAAGTTCAGCCTCTCGTGTAGTTTGAAGTTCAGCCTCTCGTGTAGTTTGACCTCCATGTTGTTTGTAAGTTCAGTCTGCAGTGTCGTTTGACTTTCGTGTTGCTTGTAAGTTGTGTCTATAGTGTAGTTTGACCTCAGCGTTGTTTGTAAGTTGTGTTTCTGGTGTAGTTTGATGTCCGTATTGTTTGTAAGGTAAATCTCGTGTAGTTTGCCCTCCGTGTAGTTTGACATCCGTTTTGTTTGTAAGTCGAGTCTGTCGTGTAGTTTGACCTCGATGTTGTTTGTAAGTTGTGTCTCTAGTGTAGTTTGAGCTCCTTGTTGTTTGTAAGTTGTGTCTCTCGTGTGGTTTGACCGCCGTGTTGTTTGTAAGTTTTGTGTCTCGTGTAGTTTGTAAGTTTAGTCTCTCGTGTAGTTTGACCACTGTGTTGTTTGTAATTTGTGTCTCTAATGTAGTTTGACCTCCATGTTGTTTGTAAGGTCATTCCCTAGTGTAGTTTTACCTCCATGTTGTTTATAAGGTCAATCTCTCGTGTAGTTTGACCTCCGTGTTGTTTGTAAGTTGTCTCTTGTGTAGTTTGACCTCCGTGTTGTTTGTAAGGTCAATCTCGAGTGGAGTTTGACCTCCATGTTGTTTGGAAGTTGTGCATCCAGTGTAGTTTGACCTCCATGTTGTTTGTAAGTTCAGTCTTTCATGTAGTTTGACCTCCGTGGTGTTTGTAAGTTGAGCCTCTCATGTAGTTTGACCTCCATGTTGTTTGTAAGATCGGTCTGCAGTGTAGTTTGACCTCCGTGTTGTTTGTAAGTTGTGTCTCTTGTTTAGTTTGACCTCCATGTTGTTTGTAAGTTGTGTCTCGAGTGTAGTTTGACATCCATGTTGTTTGTAAGTTGTCTCTTGTCGTTTGACCTCCATGTTATTTGTAAGTTGTGTCTCTTGTGTAGTTTGACCTCAGTGTTTGTAAGTTGAGTCTGTTGTGTAGTTTGACCTCCATGTTGTTTGTAAGTTCAGTCTGTAGTGTTGTTTGACCTGACAATCACGTCAGATCCCAGATCTGGGAGAATCTGGGATCTGGGAGATTTTTTATATATCTTGGCATTTTCCCGTGTGTGCATTTATTTTTTCAATTATTGCTGAAACCGAGTCTAAAACCATCGAAAAAATGAAATAAGATGGTGAATTCGAGATAAAATCGTGAGGGTGACTCAATGAATGGGCTTTATTTTACAGGCCTTCAGAAAATGCATTTCGTTCTATAAACGGAAACTTTCATCGGATTTTCTCCCCCGGTTTTTTTCAACCGAGTCTAAAACCATGTTAGCGACTGTTAAAAATGAAATGATATATCGCGAATTAGAGTTGAAATAAAACTGTGAGAGAGAGAGCAAGACACCACGTGCCTACAAAACAGGCCTTAAAGCTATGCGAGTAAATAAAATGGTGGATATCTGTTTTTGAAGTCTCTTCCAGAATGGGTGGAGCTACTCTCTCAACGAACGGAGTAAGCCACACCCCCGGACAGACAGACAGAATCACCTACGGCTATTATAATATAGATATATAGATTATATCTCTGAAACTGCTTACCCTGTTATCTTCATTTGCAGGTTTCAGCAGGTGCAACGGGGCACTCCCACAACTTGATGTATCCACCTCCATTTGATCCTTTTGACTTGATAAACACAAACTCCTTACAACACTTGTGCTGATTATTCACCAATGCAAAATTTTACAAATGTCATCTAATACCACTGTTGCATATAGTTTGAAAATGATGATGTCGTATGTCACGTGGTTTGGCAGCCATCTTGGATAGAAAAACGAACCTTATCCGATCAACACAAAACTTCACAAACGTGATCCCCTACCCATACATATGCAGAGTGTACATTTTAAAGGTAATATGTCATGTGGTGTGGTAACCATATTAGCTTGAAAACCGATAATTAAAAAAATCCCTTCTCTGAAACTGCTTCACCGATTGATGTGAAACCTGTCATGGCTGGTAAAAATGTGATATTTGAGAACAGCTCAAGGGATTTATATCAAACTTATTTATTTTAGGACAGTGAACGATGGCATCTACCTGTTGTGGGACTATGCAGAGGCATATTGGCGACACAGTCGCATTGCTCTAGTCTTCTTTAATGGCCCCGATTAATCCCATAATGTGGGAGCTTGGGCGGCAGTCTGTGGGAATGGTTCTGATCCGAACCGGCTGGCGAGGTCTGATATTTGACAAAGCGATTTGGGTAGGAATTAGTAATTTTGAGGTACCTGCTAGAATTAAATTGACCTACTCTTCACAAAATACATCATGAGATATTTAACATTGACCAACAAACAATGCTGGCAGGTGTCCTCCTCCAGTTTAATGTGCTTCCAACAGATGGCAAACACATTGATGAATAACTCTGCATATGAAACACCAGGGTGACAATTTATAGCCTGGTTGAGATTTGAACCCAGGTTAGACAGACGAAAGTCGAGTGCACATACCTCTAAGGAGTATAAGGTATCCTGCCATCATTAAATCCCATTATTAAATTGTAAACGAATGCTTTGCCAAAAGCCTCAATTACACCAACACTGTCACGTGCACAGGAGCATTGTTCTATAAAATAAACCATAAACCTTTGACCTGCCCTGTTACAAGACATTTTCCTTGGTCATATTAATCTGGGTGTTGGCTTAACGATTAAGGTGGCTGGCTTGAGATCTTACTTAGGGTCCTGAGTTTGAGCCCCTGTCATGACGTTGAATTAAAATCAGGTCAGTTGACTCAGCCTGTCATCCTTCTGAGGTTGGCAAAATGAGTACCAGCTGACTGGAACTTGGAGGCATTGAATCAGCGGCACAGTCAGGCCCCAATAAAATGATGCAGCCAAACAGCCACAGGCTGCATACTAATCAGCACCAGTGGTCATAGTAAATGGTTTTGCCGCTGAGAAATAGTATTTCATTGAATTATCCTGGTTGTATTAAATAATTGACTTTCTTTTTACCATTGAAACGGTTTTTCAGTAGACCTGTTTGAGAAACGAGAAGGAAAGGAACCTCACAATTTACCTGCGACTTTGTGTGCTGTTGAGATATAAATAAGACTGATAAATTGAGCCCCCAAGTCCTATCAGTGGACGATGTTCTAAAATTAACGCTGTGCAAGGATTGAATGTATCTTTCTCATTTGTGCAGGACCCAAAGGATGCTCCTCCACCCACGCGTGGAGAGACTAAGGAAGAGCGTATCGAGAGAAAGGTGATTACATAGAACGTGCAGCGCGATTGTTATAACATTCGGAACTCTTGTTCGCCAAAAATATCGCTCTAGTTCGTTTACATTCCCCTGGCTTTACTCCTGGGCTAAGGGATTAGGAATTCATTGCAAGTGAACTTTGGACTTTGCTTTTCATTGGCGAGTAATTGTGGAGAAATCTTCATTGGTTAAAGCTTGGAATCAGTGCGGCTGGAATGGAACCAAATATGCCAGACCTTCCCCCTCCACCTTCCATTTTACTTCTGCACATTTAATCTGCTCTTTGTTTTGCCCACTTTCTAAAACCTATCAAATGGCATGTGTCATTGTACTTCCTTTTTTCCATCTCTTTGTCATTACTGTGTTTTACAGAGGCGTGAAAAGCTTGAAAAGCGCCTGCTGGAGGTCGAAGAGGAAGTGAAATTTTGTAAGTTTTCTACTGCACTCTACTTCCGTACCTGGAAAGAAAGCATATTCGTGCTCTTAGTGACAGTGGCATTTGTAAAAGATTTCAAGCAGGTGATTCTCCTTTACTTTGGAATTGAACTCACCTGTGGTGAGTTCCAGGTGCCTGCAATACAAATATCACTCATTCAACCAGTTTGAATCGAGAAAAGGAAAATAAAGAAAACCAAAGAATTGTCTGAGGAGGTCAGACACAACATTGTAGATTGCATGGACAATCTCAAGGCTACAAGTCCATCTCCAGAGACCTTGATGTTCCTGTGTCCACCTTGCGCAATGCTATCAGGAAGTTTAAGGCCCATGGCACTGTAGCCAACCTCTGGACGTGGCAGCACGAGAAAACTTGATCGAAGTTTGCAGTGAAGGATTGTTCGAATGGTGGAGAAAACACCTCGATCAACTGCCAAACAGATTCAAGCTGACCCTCAGACACAAGGTACGACAGTTTCAACTCGCACCATCCGTCGCCAACTCGATGAAAGGGGGTTCTATGGTATGAGACCCAGGAGGACCCCACTGCTGAGAGAGAGGCATAAGAACGCCCGACTGGAGTTTGCCAAAAACACACCTGAACAAGCCAAAATCCTTCTGGGAGAATATCCTGTGGACAGATGAGATCAAATTAGTTTTTTCAAAGCACATCATCTCTATGTTTACAGAAAACAAAATTAAACCTTCAAAGAAAAGAACACCTTCCCTACAGTCAAACATGGAGGACGTTCAGTGCTGTTTTGGGGTTGCTGTGCTGCCTCTGGCACTTGGTGTCTTGAATGTGTGCATGGCATCATGAAATCAGGAGATTATCAAGGCATTTTGGAGCGCAATATTCAACCCAGTGTGAGAAAGCTGGGTCTCCGGCGAAGGTCATGGGTCTTGAAGCAGGACAATGACCCCAACACACTTCAAAAAGCACCCAGGAGGAATGGTTCAAGACAAAACGCTGGACTGTTCTGTCGTGGCCAGCAATGAGTCCAGATCTAAATCCCATTTGACACTTGTGGGGAGATCTGACCACAGCAGTTGGGAGAAGGCACCCTTCAAATATAGGAGAATTGGAGCAGTTTGCATAAGAAGAGTGGCCAAACTGCCAGTAGAGAGGTGCAGGAAGCTCATTCATGGCTATAGGAAGTGCTTGACTGCAGGTATTTTGTCCGAAGGCTGTGCTACCAAATATTAAGGCTAGGGTGTCAATAATTTTGTCAATGCCATTTCTTTTTATTTTCTGATTTAATATGCCATTTCACAATATGCCAGATATTGCCATTTCAATATTTAATATGCCATTAAATGGCATATTAAATTAAATAAATGGCATTTAATATGCCATTTCAATATTTAATATGCCAGAAATGCCATTTCTGATATTTTCTGCCATTTATTTTCATATTTTCTGATTTTCTAATTTTCTGATTTTCTGATAAAATTTAAAAAAACAATTCTGATTTTCTGATTTCTGAATCAAAATCAAAGGTTCTGTAATATTAACAGTGAAATAAAGAACTGTAGAGACCAAATACTTCTGTTGTCAATTTCAACTTTTTTTTCGAGAAAATTGTGAGTTATTTGAAAAAAGTGCAATGGTGCCAATATTTTTGGCCACGACTGTAGTTTAGGTTCATAAGTACAGTACCTAAAACAAATTAACACACAGATGCCACTGAATATTTACACATGGGACTCCTTTGAATGGGATGGCCATAGCTGGTTCATTCTTTCAAAAGCAGGAAAGCCACAAGATTACCAATAAGAAGGGACATAATAGAACATAATGGGATTTGGTGGTGGTAAGGAAGCGACAGCTTTGGAGGGTTCATGATTGTAAGGTAGGCAATGGCAGGAGAGCGTGTTACTGCCAAGCACAAGCCTGTGGTGTTTGTGGTATGGATGAAGAAAAGGAGGGTGGTTAAGAGCAGGGGTCGGAAGGTTATTAGGTGGGGGAAGTATCAGTGCAGTGTCGCCGCAGTGTGCAAGTAGAGGGTGAGGGCCAGGTATGAGCAACTTCACGAAGAAGCTGAAGGTTTGGAGGAGTGGAAGAAGTGCAGAGAGGCGTTTAGTGGAATTGCTGAAGTTTTGTGTTCAAGGACATCAGGAAAGGGTGCATTGTCAAGGGATAGAAACCAGGTATGGTGGAGTGAAAAGGAGGTTTGGAAGAGGATAGAGAAGATTAAGGATACAGGGAGGCAGCTGGATGTTAGGTTGGTGGAAGGGATGTACATACAATGGAACAAAAGGGAAGAGTTTTGGTTGGTCCTTGGATGTCGGAGAAGTTCAGTGTGAACATTGGTTTGAGGCAGGGAAGCGCTTATAGCCCACTCATGCTTATCATGGTGATGGAGCTGTTAAGCAGGAAGGTAAACATGAGGGTATTCTGGGGAGGATATTGTATGCAGACGATCTGGCTCTTATGGTGGATAGTGGGTGGGAAATGCAGGAAGTACTGGGGGAGTGGAAGGAGGCATTTGAGAAACATGGTGCTGAAGATAAGTATGGAGGTGATGTTGGTCGGGCAGCAGAGGAAAGAAAGGAACTTCAGGTTAGAGGGGAATGAGGTCAGACAGAGAAATAGGTTTGAGTATCTGGGGGCGAACAGTGACCGGGGATTGTAAGTCCAAGGCAGAGATGCGGAGGAGGATTCAGGTGGGTGTGAATGTCTGGAGGAGGGTTGTGGGAGTATTGGTAGACAGAAAGATATCAAGGAGATTGAAAGGGAAGGTTCTGATGTGTGTAACGCCAGCCTACCTTTACGGTTCGGAGATGGTGGCACTGACAGAGAAGGAACAACAGAGGGTGTAGTTTTGCCAGAACTGAGTCAGGAGGATTGCGGTAGTGAAGAGGGTGGATTGAAAGAGGATGGATGAACTGAAGGAGGAGATTGGTGTGCAGATGAGCTTGACATGGAGATTGCTGAAATTCCTGCTGAGATTGGGCTGGAAACGTGGTGCACATGGGCAAAGTGAGACTGGCAAAGAGAGTGGATGGGATGAAGAAGCAAGGTAGGAAGAAAAGAGGTAGACCACAGTTGAGATGGGAGGATTGTGTGAAGAGGGATATCAGTAAGTGGGTGTGGTTGGAGAATGAAGAGAGTTGGCTGAGGCAGGGCAGGAACTTGGTGCCATTGGACCTTACCGCTTATAAAGGGAAGAGGAAGAGAAAAAGAATCTTACATGCATGCACCATAGATTGGGGACATATGGAGTTCCTATTGAAGTGCAAAGAGTGATGAGGATTATGTAGTTGTGGCACAAATGATTATAATGGCAATAATAATAATATTGTACTGTTTGTTTTTGATTTTCACCCTAGGGGATCCACCCACTGATGCAAATGTTCAAGGAGATGCTTTTAAAACCCTGTTTGTGGCCAGAATTGTAAGTAAAACCAGAAGAAATGTTTGTCTGCACATTTTGTGTTGTATTTGAACTACTCTTATGTTTAAAGGGTAACAAACAACCCATTTCAAAATGAGGGAATTGATCCATCTGTATTTTTCTTAATGAATGAATGAATGATCGTTTTAAGGCCATTTTCCCCGCTAGAGCGGGGGTTAGCCTTGCGGGCCCCATGACGATCATGGTTCCCTGTTTGAGGCAATGTTTTTATGGCCGGATGCCCTTCCTGACGCCAACCCTTGGTCGCCTCTTACGATGCACAGGGATACAGTGTACCTATTCTAAATCGGGGTACACACCGTGATCATTCATCCCAGAAAGCTTGTACTCAATTTGCCGACCTCGGAAGGATGACAGGCTGAGTCAACCCCCCTGGCGTTAATTCAGCGATTGACCGGGATTCGAACCCAGGATCCCAAGCCGGCACCCTAACTGCTAAGCCAACACCAGGCTGCTTAATACAGTGTTTTATTTTACAGGATGTAAGGCTCGTAGTGGAGCTGTCACACACACACACACAAACATACAGCGAATACATGAGACAAGACGGTTAGACGAGACAAATAGCCACTGAGCTTGGGGAAGTGCTGTCACTTGCGAAGGCACTCTGGGTACCAGATATGGCGCCACCTTTTTCATCCCACTCAGTGGCCCATTTCCTACCGAGGAATTTCCTCCTCCCCATGGTTGCCACCCTATGGGGAGTGCTCATGCTCCTAGCCTTTTAAATGCTGAACATCAAGCAAGGAAGCAGTACATATCAAAGTCTTTGATATAACTCGGCTGGGGTTTCAACCGCTGACTTCCCAGACTCAGAGCAGATGCTCCAAGCATTATTCCTGGTTAATTTTAAGTCTGGTTAATTTTATTTTTTCTTTGCAAGATTGAGACTTGTGGAAGAGCGCCACAACAGTTGGACAACAAGCAAGGGAATGAACGAACAGGAAAAGAGGAGGAAGGAACAACTAATCTGCAAGTTAAAGGGTTTGATTTAAAGGGATACACAAGTTAAAGGGATACAGGGGAGGGTTAGGGTAGAAAAGGTCATGGATGGTGCACTGCATGACGTAACTCTATCTGGGTTGGTCGTGGGAGGAGTCAAATCCCTCTCTCCCGTTTACGTTAACTCACAGCTCATTTGTTGCTTATGTGCCACTGATCAAAATAGCCCAACCCAGATAGGGTTAAGTTGTGATCAAAGAGAAGTGTGGCATTGACCAGCCTCAGGAAGGCGAGACTCCAGGGAAGATCCAAAGTCATGCATGAGTAACATATGAGACATTTCATAGCATTGTGCATATTCTACACCAAATGTAAACAATCTTTATCTGCATCCATTGTATAGTTTTTGGATAGCACCAGGGTAGCTTTTCCATTCTTGTTAGTATGAAATTTTGAAGATGTTTCAACAAGGTTTTGCCATAACTAATAGAGGGATTTTACTTTGCAGTTTAATAAAAAAAGAAAATGGACGCAGTGGAAACATACCCTAAAAAAATACGTAAAGAGTTGCAGGACATACATTTTGGTCATGTCATTTGCATATTTAATGAGGTGCAGTACTGTATTTCATTTTAATTACTGTTTGGTGAATATGGCCTGAGGTCAAGAGGTCCCCACATATTGATGCAAAACATTATATAATAAAGCTGCAGCTCTGTATTATATGAACTAGAAGGACCCGCTCTCTAAGGGAGCGGCAAGGGGGGTTATGTTATTATTCTTATTGAAATGTGTAAATCAAAATACCTCGCTGCATAATTCAAAATGCCTCACGGCACTGGAAAACGTGGGGACAGGAATACTGCACTGTAAAGGGTGGGCACTTGTAATACCCTCTTCCACCTAGAGGTGGCACCACACTGTACACGTTTACATTAGAGAATTTGTGTCGCCCACTCCCCCGGCCCCACCCCCTTATTACTATCACTTCTTAAAGTTGATTCTAATATAATCATAAAATATGCATTTTAGCTTTCAAATTGTACCAATTTTGTCATGTTTCATCAAATCTGAAATGATGCCATTTTGGAGACATTTTTGTGGACCTGCCATGCACGCACTGGAGAAGTGAGGGAAAAAAAACAGTGGAGGTTGGCAGCAAGCTTGGACTTTGGAAGTTTAGCCAGAAAAGGGGTGGGGGTGGGGGAGGAGAGGTTACTGTGAAGAACATGTGCATCTTAGAGTTTCTGGGGAGGGTTGAGAGCAGAGGGAGATAGACCAGAGGTGGTTAAAAAACAGAGGGGCTTGCCTGTGATGTGAGAGCAGCAGACATTGTATTTCGGCCTCTTCACGAATGATTCCAATAACGTTGAGAGCTTTGGATCCCACAGGATCAGGCACGCACACACGCACACACACACACACGCACGCACACACACGCACACACGCACACACACACACACACACACACGAAGGACGCTAACCTGGGGTGCCAGCCCATATCCGAGATATAATCCCCAATTCAAACGTTGCCGTAAATGCTCGTATGTTGTAAAGAGGACGTTGACAATTGAAGGCGACTATTTTGGTCAAATCATAAGCCATAGATGGCACCACGAGCCACAAATCAGTGCAACATCGAGAGGGAAGTTGAGTCGCATTTAACTCGGCGAAGCATTTAATTCACAATTTGCATTGAACCCTTCGCTTCACTTAGCCTGGTGTTGGCTTAGCGGTTAGGGTGCCGGCTTGGGATCCTAGGATCCTGGGTTCGAATCCCGGTCGATCGCTAAATTAACACCAGGGGGGTTGACTCAGCCTGTCATCCTTCCGAGGTCGGCAAATTGAGTACCAGCTTGCTGGGATGAATGATCCCGGTGTGTACCCCGGTTTAGAATAGGTACACCGTATCCCTGCGCATCGTAAGAGGCGACTAAGGGTTGGCGCCAGGAAGGGCATCCGGCCATAAAAAAACATTGCCTCAAACAGGGAACCATGATTGTCATGGGGCCCGCAAGGCTAACCCCGCAAGGCTAACCCCCGCTCTAGCGGGGAAAATGGCCTTAAATTGATCATTCATTCATTCATCTTCCTTCGCTTCACTTATAGTAATTGAACAATATAACTTGTATGTTTCAATGCAGTTTATCAACAGTGAATATTTGCAATTTCCTTTGTTCCAGGAATATTTTGTTTACTGCTAACAACCCAAAGTTAAATTTAGTAATAATACACCCACTTAGTCAAAAAAGAATTATGAATTCAAGTTGCACAACGCATCATTTGTTATCATTTGTGCTTTGTGATGGTGAACAAAAGTGACAATCAGGAAAAAACGTGTTGTTTATACATCTCAATACAACAACAACAACAGGCATTTTAGGGCCATTTTCCCTGCTGGAGCGGGGGTTAGCCTTGCGGGCCCCATGACAATCTTCTCCATCTTGCCCTATTTTCTGCATCTCCCCTTGTTAACCCCCTTGCCCGCATTTCTTCTTCCACCATCTTTAGCCAAGTCTTTCTCGGTCTTCCCCGTCCTCTACTTCCTTCTACATTCATTTCCATCACTCATCTCAACCAGTCACTTTCATCCTTCCTCAACACATGACCAAACCATCTCAACCTGTTTCTCTTCACAGCATCAATCACAGGCTCTATTCCCATCATCTTTCGCAATTCATCATTTGTCTTCCTCTCTCTCAACGATACTCCACACATCCACCGAACCATTCGCATTTCCACCCTTTCCAGCCTTCGTTGCTGCTCTATGTTCATTACCCATGTCTCGCTCCCATAAATCATAACACTTCTCATCATACATGCAGCATACACCTTTCCCTTCAGCTTCAACGACACTCCCCTCCTCGTCGGCACGCCACTCAGTTCCTGAAACTTCTTCCATGCACATCTCACTCTAGCAACCGCTGCCGAGTCTGATCCACCTTCTCCATTCAGCACGTGTCCGAGGTAGCAAAATGTTTTCACACCTTCCAGCTTCACGCCGTCTCCAAGATCCAACTCAACATTTCCTCCATCTGCAGCTCCCTCTGTGCGCACCTTACACTTGAATGTAGCTGCCACACTGGTTAATGACCCTCTCAGACCACTACATTTTTGATGAACCCACTCAGCACACATTGTACATTGAATGGAGCATATCTCAATATGTTGCGTTATTGTCCCCCGTCGCACCGCGGAGCAAAAGGGGGACTATGGTTTTCCCCTCCGTCCGTGTGTCCGTGTGTCCGTCCGTCTGTCCTTGCGTGCGTACGTGCGTGCGTAAGCGAAGGCCCGCATTCGAATTTGGTGTGTGGGTGCAACCCACGTCAAAATCCAAGATGGCCGCCGTCATGTATGTCTGACCCTTGTGAGCGGAATATCTTGAAAAATAAGCGAAGTTCCAACTTCTAATCTGGTGTGTGGGTGTATCCAGGCATGAGGAAGAACCCTATTGAAAATTGGGTCGCCACGTCAAAATCCAAGATGGCCACCGCCATGTATGTCTGAACCTTGTGAGCTGAATATCTTGAAAAATAAGCGAAGTACCAACTTCTAATCTGGTGTGTGGGTGTATCTACACATAAGGGAGAACGCTATTGAAAATTGGGTCGCCACGTCAAAATCCAAGATGGCCGCCTTGCGTCTTCCACTTTGTCAACTCGCATCACTTCACCGACCGGGGACCTAGGCGTAACGCTTATTATTATTAGCCCATCCTGTGCACAGCAGGACGGGGTTTTGCCAATAACTTCTATCTGTCTGTCTGGGCCATAACTTTTTTCCATTTGAGTTTTGTCATCAAATTTTCATCAAAGCCTTATGATAATACGGAGAAGGCAAATTAATAATTTTGTCAAAAGGTTAATGGTCAGCGTCACATAAAATCATCAATTTGTCATCCAATTGACCTGAAATTGTGATGTACCATTTGAGTTTTGTCATCAAATTTTCATCAAAGCCTTATGATAATACGGAGAAGGCAAATTAATAATTTTGTCAAAAGGTTAAGGGTCAGCGTCACATAAAATCACCAATATTCACCCAATTGAGCTGCAATTTTAAGAATTTACATATTGAGTCACTGAATTGCTTCACCAATCAAAAGCCACAAGGCAATTGTTTTTTTTGTTTTTTTTTTAGATCCAAAGGTCAAAAGGTCAAGGCTGCATAAAATCATCAATTTTTATTTTGTGTTTTTTTTTTAACCTTTTTTGTTCTTTTGAGCATACGGAAGAAGACGGACAGGCTTTTTTTCAGATGCTTTCTCGTTATTATTTTTACGATGATATTAATAAACGTACGCTAATTAGTTACGTCTTGTTCGCAGTTTTTTAAAAGTTGTTTTTGAAATAATCCACAGTTTCTCCTTGAGTCATGATTAATACATTGCCATAAAGGCTTAGCCAAGACGTAATGATGACCCAGATGTGACGCCATCTTACTAAATTTGTCATCATGACGCCGAGCGTCTGGCATTTATTCTGTTGCCTTTCGACGTCAGATAGTCTAATAAAGGCAGATATATGGGTTATGGTATGCAACTGCAGTCAGCGAAGTGATGGGATAAGTTGAGTGCTGGACGACGTAAACGTCCATAGAAGCCTAGCCGAACCCGAGATGTGAGCTCATAATTAAGGCCTAGCCAAGCTCTAGATGTGAGGTCATTATGACATTCCGGACAGAATGCCGGAATGATGTCCCAATGAAAAGAGCAGAAGGGACAGACTGACTGAGAAATCCTACTACTTTAATATATAGATGAAATTCTGTGCAGAATTATGTTTCAGTGCTCTTTGTGTGATTTGTATCAATTCCATTATCGGTTTGTGAAGCTTGTTCATTGCTTTGCAGAACTATGATACATCCGAGTCCAAGCTGAGAAGGGAGTTTGAGGTGTATGGGCCTATCAGGAGGGTAAGTGTTTTCTTTTACTGTATCATGTTGTATGTGTTGTCTTCTTCATTTTTGCTGTGGAGCATTAAAACTGCCAAGCTGGTATCCTGTTTAATTTTGTGTGATTGAGAAAATTTGTATGGCACTTGTACTTGTGCCGATTTTGCAAACTGTATGGCTAGCTTGGAGAACAGCATGGAGTGTTTATTCAATACTGGGGGAGTCTTGCTGCCACAAGTTCTCATTGGGAAAAATGTCCAAACAGGCTCACTGAAGAGAAATGGTCGTTGCTGGCACAAGCGTCGCATCCCTCTTGAGATAAAGTAAACCTCGTTTGCTTGAGAAGCGCAGCATTGCCTCTTGAAACCAGGCAGTGTTGGTACTTAAAGGTACTAACAGAAACCCCAACTTCTACCCTCCTCCCCTCCACACCTCCCACCTTCTTGTACCCAACAGATCAGTCTCATTCACAACAGAAAATCTGGAAAGCCTCGTGGTTATGCCTTCATTGAGTACGAGCACGAGAGAGACATGCATTGTAAGTCCTTCGCACACAGCTCCATCGGAGCGACCTTGATGTCTAGGTTGGAAATGGGACACATAAAAGAAACGAAAGCCACTGCAAAGCAATACACTTGGAATGTAGAATGGTATGGTTTTTTTTGTTGGTGCTTCTGTTTTTGTTAATCTAGTGTAGTTGCTTGATCCGTTTGGATGCTTACAAAGGTAAGTGTTGAGAACCCAGTATGGGAGGGGCATGCTTCTTTTTTTTTTTGTAACTCATTTATTTTTTGCCGCCTGCGGTACATTATCATACTCGTTTTGATACCTTTCTGACTTTGGCATATCTTTAAAAAATTGTGCCGTAGATATTAATTTTCTGTTATTTCTGTTGTCACTGCAGCCACCATTGTGAGGGCAATGGTCCGTACTGGCTTGCAGCTGATGCTAGCGCTGCCCTTGCATCCCATTTTGTGGTTCGTATATGGGTTTGTATTCTGGTAAGAACACCCATGGCAAAGGAGCTGGGTTTTTGGTAATTGGCCCCAAGAAAAAGGAAAAAGGCATCTACGTTGGTTGCGATGGATTGGCAATTTTTAATTTATTTCGTCAAAGTTACCAGTTGGATTGGACAAGGCCTTAGTTTGCTATGCAGATGTTGCAAATTAAAATTAATTATTTTACAATTTCTCCCGCTTTTAACTTGCCTACCTTCAAAACAGGCTTCGAAACAGTTTATACAGGGTGCAGCAAGCTGTCACTTAGTTTTTTTTAAAACGTTGCTTGGTTGCCTGCACTACGGAAAATTATTTTGGGTAGGCATCTGCCAGTTAGGTTGGCGAAGTAAGATAAGCGGGTAGATTGCAGCGGCTAAACGAAGGCATTCATTCGAATGAGTTGGTAAAAGGTTTTGGTATGATTCAAACTTGTCCACTCGTTAGCTGAAAGGGAAATTGGCGATGTGTTTAGAAACTCGGAACATTTTACGTTTTGGATGCTGAAATGTCAGGAAGGAAGTATTAAGCACAAGGATCTCGCCAAAATATCTTTCTTTTTTATGGCTTTGAATACCTGAGATAATAGTGCCTCCGTTTTTAAACATCTCATTCTTCCATTTTTTTTCCTTTTTTTATCATGAAAGTTAGATAAGCGAAAAGGAAACGTTCCCTAGTTTTTCTTTTTTTTTTTCCTTCCTGTCTGTTTAGTCAACATTACCAGCTTAATGCTGAAGTAACTTCAATTTTGTTACCGAATTAGTTTTGCGAATGTGCAAAATGACGTGGCTAATTTTGATGAATGAAAGTCATGCTTTTTTGTTGGTGTACAACTTTTAACAAGCTATGGCAAAAGATAAGCAAGACGAAAACATTATGTGGTAGCGTTAACATAAATTTTGACTCGAGTTAGTCCAATTCAGCAGAGAGGTTGAGATGTCCAAGCTGCAACAGGTGAAAGCTTTTGATTACCTCGGATGGTGGGTGGAAAATAATTGTGGTTTGAAGAGTCAAATACAGCAAAATGTTGCAAGGAGTGAGTGGTGCATGACATAAGATAACCGGAGTAGTGTACGACAAGTGCATGCCAATGAGGCAAATCAAAATAAACACCTATGACAGCACTGTAGTCCGAAGAAGGAAGCTGGACATAACGACACACACACACACACACACACACACACACACACACACACACACACACATACACATACACATACACATATATATGTATATACAGTTGTGGCCAAAAATATTGGCACCTTGCTCTTTTTTCAAATGACTCACAATTTTCTCAATAAAATTAAGTTGAAATTGACAGAAGTATTTGGTCTCCACAATTCTTTATTACACTGTTAATATTACAGAACCTTTGTTTTTGATTCAGAACTTAATATATCCTTTTAAATCAGAAAATAGGAAGAAATGGCATTGACAAAATTATTGACATCCTGGACTTAATATTTGGAAGCAGTCTTTGGACAAAATAACTGCAGTCAAGCATTTCCAATTTTTTTTTTTTTTTTTTTTTTTTTGTATACAACATCGAGGCTCGTGAAAGAGCTAACATTAATCACACAAAAAGTCAAACCGACACACAAGACACAAAAAATAAGGGGAGCGGCAGACAAGATGGGAGACAGGAGAGAGGAGAGGGGGAAGAACACAAACACAACATTTGAGAGCAGGGACAACGGGAGAAATGTTGGAGGGGGAGGTGGGAGAGGTATAAAACATATGAACACTGCAAGGACTTCCAGGAAAGAAGTTGGAATTAAAAAAAAAAAAAAAAAAGTGTATCTGGGGTGAATTAGCGGGGGTAGAAAAGATCAAGGTTTTGGATGGGGGAAGATAAGAGATGGTGGTGAACAGCTGTTTTAAAGACCTGGAGAGAGGAGTGGGATTGAAGGGAGTGGGGGAGTCTGTTCCACAGGCGGGAGAAAAGGGGAATGAAAGAGTGAAGGTGAACAGAGAGCCTAGATTTTGGCAGTTTAACCATAAGTGGGTTGCAGGCAGATCTTGTGCGACCTGAAGGAATATTGGGGGGACAGAGCACAGAGAGAGCTGGTGGAGCAAGGCCGGAGAGGAGTCGGTAGAAGACAGAAAGACCACCAACCTGCCTGCGGTGAGTGAGTGAAAGGCCCTCGGAGTTAACTTAATCGCAGGAGATTCCAATGATTCTGAAAGCTTTGGTTTCAACAGCGTGAAGCCGAGCTAGGTGTGAGGCAGGAGCACCGGCCCAGAGGGGGGAACAGTATTCCATTGAGCTGCAGATGAAAGCCTTGTAAGTGGTGAGAAGCACAGAAGTGCCCAGAAAGGACTTCGCACGCCAGAGGATGCCTAGTCTGGCCAAACGTCTGGTCCACTGACTGGCTTTGGAGGCCAGCTTGGGAATGTGGTTTTCCCAAGAAAGATCATGGCAGATAGTGAGACCCAAAAGCTTGAGCAACAGAACTTCTTGGAGAGGATTGTTGAGAAAGTAGATGGGAGGGTTTTCCAGTCGGTCCTTTCGGAGAGACATTGTAAGAGTGTGTGATTTGTCAGGATTGAAAGACATGTTCCACTTGTTTGGCCAGTCTGTGATTTTTTTTTCCAGGTCTGCAGAGAGTGAGGAGGCTGCAGACTGCCGATCTGAGGGATGAGGAATGGAGCGGCAGATAGTGGAGTCATCAGCAAAGAGATAGAGAGGATTTTCCAGAGAGTCAGAGAGATCATTGATGAAGACCAGAAATAGCACAGGGCCCAGAACACTACCTTGGGGAACTCCAGCCAGAACAGGAAGGGGAGATGAGAGAAATCCATTCAGGGCCACACGTTGCCTTCGGCCAGAGAGGAAGTCCGCAAGCCATGAGTGGAGATTTCCATGGATACCATAGGAGGAGAGTTTGGTGAGCAGAGCTGGGTGCCAGACCGTATCGAAGGCACGTGATATGTCAAGTGAGACAGCTCAGATTTCCTGTTTGGCATTGAGGACCTCCATCCATTGTTGAGACAGCAGAAGCAACATGTCCAGAGTAGAATGACCTGGTCTGAATCCAAATTGATGATCAGAGATCAAGCCATTGGAGAAGAGGAAGGATTTGATATCCGAAGCAATGATGGATTCCATGACTTTGCTAATAATTGGAAGCAGGCTGATTGGTCTGTAGTTGCAAGGATCTGTTTTTGCACATTTTTTGTGTAAAGCGGTAATGTTAGCTGATTTCCAAGATGCTGGCAGATGACCTTGAGCAAAAGCGAGGGTGAAAAGAACAGAGAGAGGGTGAGATAGAGCGGCAGAGCAGGATTTTAGGACCCGTGGGCTGATGCCGTCTGGTCCAGTTGCAGAATCAGAGTCGAGGTTTGACAGAAACTTCTCCACCTTGTCAGGAGAGAAGGACGCAGAGTCTAGGAGCAGTTGGGTTCGACTGGGAAAGGTGGGAACAGAGAGAGAGATGGGTTTGGGACACAAGATTTTGAGGCAAACACAGAGTTGAGGCATTCGGCTTTGTCACGTGCGGTGTCAACTGTGTAGCCATTTGAGGTAAGGGAGGGGATGGAGGGGGAACAAACACCAGAAACGGATTTGACCAGACGCCACCAGGATTTTGAGGAAGGAGACAGGTTTGAGAGTTCAATCTCGAGTGTGGAGAGATAGTGCTTCCTGGCTCTCCTGAGGCTGGACACACACTTGTTCCGAGCTTGGTGGAAGGAACTGAGATTGCCTTCAGTTGGATTTGCCTTCCAAGAGGCAAAGGCAAGTTGTTTCAAGGCAACTGCCTCACCACAAGATTCAGTGTACCATGGACGGGAGGAAGGGTAAGACAACTGAAGACGAGATGGGATAAATCTGTGCATGAGAGAGAGCAATTTGCTTTGGAAGAATTCCCAGAAAGAATTTATGTCAGAGGCAGTAGAGATTGGAGACCAGTCCAGATGATTGATGGCTGCTTGCAGACCGTGCCAGTCAGCCTGAGTGAAATGCCAGACTCGTCATAGTGAATAGCCGTGAATGAGCTTCCTACACATCTCTACTGACAGTTTGGCCACTCTTCTTGTGCATACTGCTCCAGTTCTCCTAGATTTGAAGGGTGCCTTTTCCCAACTGCTGTTTTCAGATCTCCCCACAGGTGTTCAATGGGATTTAGATCTGGACTCATTGCTGACCACGTCCGAACAGTCCAGCATTTTGTCTTGAACCATTTCTGGGTGCTTTTTGAAGTGTGTGTGTGTGTGTGTGTGTGTGTGTGTGTGTGTGTGTGTGTGTGTGTGTGTGTGTGTGTGTGTTTTGTGTTGTGTTGTTGTTGTGTTGTTGTGTTGTTTTGTTTTTGCGGACAACGAGAGAGCGAGACACTTCGTGGCTTGATCAAAGCTCCTTTATTCCAACAGAACTAACTAATACCGGAACTCACGCATCTTTTATAACACAAAATCACTCTTAAGGGGGCGTGGCTCCAACAACCGAGCGCACGCCACGGCCATACCATCAATAGCCCCACTGGTCCCGTGCCTGTGGAATATGTCTCAATGGGGTAACCCCCACATGCGCCCCCCCCCCCCCCCCCCCAGAATTCACTCACCCGGGCAATGTCAGTTTTCGGGGGGCCTTAACCACCTGGCCGAAAAGACCCCTGACGACCCGAGCAGGGACTGTTAGTGGCTTGGCGGTAGGCGGGCCAACCGGGGACTTACCCGATGGGGAACGGCCCCGCCGTGGGGGTTGAGCCAACCGAGGGGGCTGGTCTAGGTCCAAGTGAGCCGGCTTGAGGCGGTCCACCGAAAGGTGGTCCGGTTTGCCGCCGATGTCGACCACGAAGGACTTGTCCCCGGCCTCCAGAACGCGGAAAGGCCCGTTGTAAGGCACCAGGTCCACGTTAACTTGGTCAAACCGTCGCTCGGGCACTGTGAATGGGGCCAATGGGGCCTGGGTATGGCGATGCACCTTCGAGCGTTGACACTCGATGCAGGTGTTGGCCCAGTCGCGCACATCCTCACTGAGCCCGTGCCAAACGAACTTCGCCGTCACCAACTTTTGCGACGCCTTCTTGCCCGGGTGAGAAAGACCGTGGACGGCATCGAACACCAGCCGTCTCCAGCTGGTGGGTACGACGGGGCGAGGCTGTCCCAAAGAAACGTCGCACAGTAGCGTGGTGCCCGTGTCCTTGAACGGCACGTCAGACAGTCGAAGCCCCGTGACTGCCGCCCAGCAGGCCTGGACATCGGGTCGGCGATCTGATCGGCCGCCATGTTGGCGTAGTCGATGCCAAGGTGAACCGCGCCAACTATGGACCGGGAGAGACAATCGGCGACCGTATTATCCTTCCCAGCAACATGTTGGATGTCCGTCGTGAAATCGGGAACGAAGGAGAGCTGGCGTTGTTGACGGGCAGACCACGGCTCCGAGACCTTGGCCATGGCAAAAACCAGGGGCTTGTGGTCCACAAACGCCGTGAATGGGTGGGCTTCCAACAGGTAACGGAAGTGTCGGACAGCTAGGTGGTAGAGGCCTATGAGCTCACGATCGAAGGTACTGTACTTTTGTTCGTTAGGGCGGAGCTGCCGGCTAAAAAGGCAAGCGGCTGCCAGGCCCCGTTGACCCACTGCTCGTGCACGGCGCCAACCGCCCAGCGGATGCCTAACCCTAACAACCCTAACTCCCGCAACACGCTGTCCATCAGGCGCTGGAAAGCCTGGGCCGCATTCTTGAGCCCAAAAGGCATACGGAGGAATTTGAAAAGCCCGAACGGTGTAATCACTGCGGTCTTAGGAACGTCCTGCGGCCGGACGGGGACCTGATGGTAACCACGAAGTCCGAAGCATCCGTGGTGAGAGCAATCGGTGCGTCGGGCGACAGATGCGCCAGCATGGTTGCACTGGCGAGGGCCAGTTTAGCATCCGTGAAAGCCTTGGCCATCTCCTCGGTCCAGTCAATGGCGCGTTTGGTAGGCCTGCCCTTGAGGGCCTCATAAAGGGGCCGCACGGGGCATGAAACGATGGTAAAAGTTCACCATGACAAAAAACTCCTGCAGGGCCTTGATGGTGAGGGGGCACGGAAAACCCTTCACAGCCTCCACTTTAGACGGCAGAGGGACGGCCTCCTCCCTCGTGATGCGGTGGCCGAGAAAGTCAATTGAAGCCACCCCGAACAAGCACTTGGCCGGGTTAATGATAAGGCCGTGCTGACTGAGGCATTCAAAGAGCGCTCGGAGGTGAAGCATGTGCTCCGTCCTCAAAGCGCTGGCGATGAGGATATCGTCCAAGTAGACGAACAGAAACGGCAAATCCCGCAACACGCTGTCCATCAGGCGCTGGAAAGCCTGGGCCGCATTCTTGAGCCCAAAAGGCATACGGAGGAATTTGAAAAGCCCGAACGGTGTAATCACTGCGGTCTTAGGAACGTCCTGCGGCCGGACGGGGACCTGATGGTAACCACGAACGAGGTCCACCTTAGAAAAAAAAAAACTTTACCAGCCAAGCGGGCAGAAAAATCCTGGATGTTCGGGATTAGGTAGTGGTCAGGGGTAGTGGCGTCCTTAAGGCGGCAATAATCCCCGCACGGGCACCAACCGCCACCCGGCTTCGGCGCAATGTGGAGAGTCGAGGCCCACGGGCTGTCGGACCGTCGCACGATGCCAAGATGCTCCAACGTGTCGAACTCCGCCTTTGCGATAGCGAGGTTCGCCGGGTCGAGGCGTCGAGCCCGGGCGTAGACGGTGGGCCGGTGGTCGGAATGTGATGCTCCACCCCGTGCTTGACGGCAATGGCTGAAAAGGTGGGCCGTGTAAGGGCCGGGAACTTGGTGAGGAGGCGGGCGAACTCATCGGAGGTCGAGAGCGTGCACGCAAGCCTCGTCGAGGCAGACCCGCTCAGCTAGCATGGAAGAGAACTGAATGTCTCCGCATTAATGAGCCGCCGATTTTTAACATCCACCAAAAGGCCTTTGGCGCAGAGGAAATCAGCGCCGAGCAAGGGGGTGGACACCCTCGCCGTGACAAAATCTCATGTAAACCGCTGCCCGCCCAAGCACAGTGCCACGGTCCGTTTGCCAAAAGTCTGAATAGCACTGCCGTTGGTGGCTTCTAGGGCGGGGCCGTGACTCCCGGCCTCCCGGTCCGATGCCGACGCAGGTAGAATGCTCACCTGGGCCCCTGTGTCGTAGAGGAAACGACGTCCGGAGTTGGTGTCCGAAATGAACAATAAACTGCCCGAACGGCCGACGCTCATGGCTGTTAACGAGCGCTGGCCATCCCGTTTCCCGACTCGCTGAAGCTGCAGGGTGGCTGCATGCCTTGGCCTTGGGCCCCAACCTTGCGTGGTAAAAGCACAAGCCTGGGGCCTTCCGCCGCTGGGCTGTAATGGCGGCCGCGACGGTGTCAGCCAGCGGCGCAGGCTCGACGGGGCCGGGGTCCCATGCAGCCGCACTACATTGCTGTCTGGCGGAGAAATACTTCTCTGCTTCCCTGGCCAGGGCGCGGAAATCCTTAACAGACTAGTTGCCCAGGGCTATCCGTACCTGTCCTGGCAGCTGTTGCAGGAACAGTTCTTTGAAGAGGAAACATGGCCGGTGGCTGCTCAGGAGAGACAACATGTGGTCCATCAGCTCCGACGGCTTGGAGTCGCCCCGCCCGGGTAGAGAAAGGAGCTGGCGGGCGCGCTCGGCCTCAGTGAGCTCGAAGGCTACGAGCAGCAGCGCCTTTAGCGTCTCGTACTTGCGGCCCTTCGGAGGATCCTGGAGAAGGCTCACCACTCTGGTCGCAGATACATACATACATACATACATACATACATACATACATACATACATACATACATACATACATACATACATACATATATATATATATATATATATATATATATATATCTATCTATAATTCCAGTAATCTCTGTCTGTACGTTTGTACGTTTGTCTGTGACCGCTGTTTCTCGACAACCACGGGTCCGATATACTTTTAACTTGCCAGGTATATTGCTGGGGACCCGAGGATGTGCCTTTTCAAGGTTTCATATTAATCGGACAATTACTTACCGAGCTATGTCCAAAAAACGATTCAACCAATCAGAGAGCAGCGAACGATCGCGTGTGCCGAACGTGGCGGGCACACTCTGCCTCGGATGGCACATTTGAGAGCGTATTCATTTATTTCACGTTTGCAAACTATGTTGGCGTTAAACTATGTTTTACAACTAATAAAAACGAATTTGCGATTCATTCGCTTTCCTGCGCGTTTGTGCACGCGATGGCGATTTCTTTACCAAACTCCGGAAGCCGTTCGCTTTGGACCAAACCATTGCATGTAAATAGAGGGGGGGGATTGTCACCACTCGCAAGCCGTTCGCTTTGGACCAAACCATTTCATGTAAATAGAGGGGGGGGATATAATTTTAGATATAGATATAGTACGGGCATGCCCTAGTATATATAACATCAATGAACTGCCCGAGTTCAGGTTCAGGTGCCCAAAAGTTCAGGTGAGCCCGGGAAGCGCACAATCCTCCAAACATATGGCCCGAGAAGCGCACAATCCTCCAAACACATGGCCCGAGAAGCGCACAATCCTCCAAACACATGGCCTGAGAAGCGCACAATCCTCCAAACACATGGCCCGAGAAGCGCACAATCCTCCAAACACATGGCCCGAGAAGCGCACAATCCTCCAAATACATGGCCCGAGAAGCGCACAATCCTCCAAACACATGGCCCGAGAAGCGCACAATCCTCCAAACACATGGCCCGAGAAGCGCACAATCCTCCAAACACATGGCCCGAGAAGCGCACAATCCTCCAAACACATGGCCCGAGAAGCGCACAATCCTCCAAACACATGGCCCGAGAAGCGCACAATCCTCCAAACACATGGCCCGAGAAGCGCACAATCCTCCAAACAAATTTTTTTTTTTTTTTTTTTTTTGTTTTGTATACAAGATCGAGGCTCGTGAAAGAGCTAACATTAATCACACAAAAAGACAAACCGACACACAAAACAAAAAACAAGGGGAGCGGTAGACAAGATGGGGAGAGAGGGGGAAGGACACAAAAGAGAGGGGGAAGGACACAAACACAACATTTGAGAGCAGGGACATCGGGAGGACTTGGGGGGAGGTGGGAGAGGATTAAAACATATGAACACTGCAAGGACTCTGGGGTGAATTACCGGGGGTAGAAAAGATCAAGGTTTTCGATGGGGGAAGATAAGAGATGGTTGTGAACAGCTGTTTTAAAGACCTGGAGGGAGGAGTGGGATTGAAGGGAGTGGGGGAGTTTGTTCCAGAGGCGGGAGAAAAGGGGAATGAAAGAGTGAAGGTGAGCAGAGAGCCTAGACTTTGGCAGTTTAACCAGAAGAGGGTTGCAGGCAGATCTTGTGCGACCTGAAGGAATATTGGGGGGACAGAGCACAGAGAGAGCTGGGGGAGCAAGGCCGGAGAGGAGTCGGTAGAAGACAGAAAGACCACCAACCTGCCTGCGGTGAGTGAGTGAAAGGCCCTCGGCGTTGACTACATCGCAGGAGATTCCAATGATTCTGAAAGCTTTGGCCTCAACAGCGTGAAGCCGAGCAAGGTGTGAGGCAGGAGCACCAGCCCAGAGGGGGGAACAGTATTCCATTGAGCTGCGGATGAAAGCCTTGTATGTGGTGAGGAGCTCAGGTGTGCCAAGGAAGGACTTCGCACGACGGAGGATGCCCAGTCGGCGACTGGCTTTGGAGGCCAGCTTGGAAATGTGGTTTTCCCAAGAAAGATCATGGCAGATAGTGAGACCCAAAAGCTTGAGCGACAGAACTTCTTGGAGAGGATTGTTGAGAAAGTAGATGGGAGGGTTGTCCAGTCGGTCCTTTCGGAGAGACATTGTAAGAGTGTGAGATTTGTCAGGATTGAAAGACATGTTCCACTTGTTTGACCAGTCTGTGATTTTGTCCAGGTCTGCAGAGAGTGAGGAGGCTGCAGACTGCCGATCTGAGGGATGAGGAATGGAGCGACAGAGAGTAGAGTCGTCAGCAAAGAGATAGAGAGGATTTTCAAGAGAGTCAGAGAGATCATTGATGAAGACCAGAAAAAGCACAGGGCCCAGAACACTACCTTGGGGAACTCCAGCCTGAACAGGAAGAGGAGATGAGAGAAACCCATTCAGGGCCACACGTTGACTACGACCAGAGAGGAAGTCCGCCAGCCATGCGTGGAGATTTCCATGGATACCAAAGGAGGAGAGTTTGAAGAGCAGAGCAGGGTGCCAGACCGTATCGAAGGCACGTGAAATGTCAAGGGAGACAGCTCTAATTTCCTGTTTGGCATTGAGGACCTCTATCCATTGTTGAGAAAGCAGAAGCAGCATGTCCAGAGTAGAGTGACCAGGTCTGAAACCAAATTGATGATCAGAGATCAAGCCATTGGAGAAGAGGAAAGATTTAATATCTGAAGCAATGATGGATACCATGACTTTGCTGATAATTGGGAGAAAGCTGATTGGTCTGTAGTTGCTGGGATCTGTTTTTGCACCTTTTTTGTGCAAAGCGGTGATGTTGGCTGATTTCCAAGCAGATGGCAGATGACCTTGAGCAAAAGAGAGGGTGAAGAGAACAGAAAGAGGGAGTGAAAGTGCAGAAGAACATGATTTTCGGACCCGTGGGCTGATGCCGTCAGGACCAGTTGCAGAATCAGAGTCGAGGGTTGCCAGAAACTTTTCCACCTTGTCAGGAGGAAAGGACACAGAGTCCAGGAGCAGCTGGGTACGACTGGGTACGGTGGGTACAGAGAGGGATGGGTTTGGGACACAAGATTTAGAGGCAAACAAAGAGTTGAGGCATTCAGCTTTTTCACGTGCGGAGTCAGCCGTTAAGCCGTTTGAGGTGAGGGAAGGGATGGAGGGGGAACAAACACCAGAAACAGATTTGACCAGACGCCACCAGGATTTGGAAGAGGGAGACAGATAAGAGAGTTCGGTCTTGAGAATGGTGAGATATTGTTTCCTGGCTCTCCTGAGGGTGGACACACACTTGTTTCGGGCTTTGTGAAAGGAAATGAGATTTCCTTCCGTTGGATTTGCTTTCCAGGAGACGAAAGCAAGTTGTTTCAGGGCAACAGCCTCACCACAAGATTCCGTGTACCATGGACGGGAGGAAGGGTATGACAACTGAAGACGAGATGGTATAAATCTGTGCATGAGAGAGAGCAATTTACTTTGAAAGAATTCCCAGGATGAGTTGATGTCAGAGGCGGTAGAGATGGGAGACCAGTCCAGATGATTGATGGCTGCTTGAAGACCGTGCCAGTTGGCCTGAGTGAAATGCCAGACTCGTCGACGCTGAGGAGGCTCTCTGAGAATGGTCAGAGAGATGTCCACTTTGACAAGCACATGATCAGATGAGCCGATTGGAGCAGAAGAAGAGCAGCAGACATTTTCAGTGAAGTTTGTCATAACCAAATCCAGAAGAGAAGATGCTCCGTTGACTGAGATCCGGGTCGGGAAATTGACAGATTGTGTCAGTCCCAGTGAGTCGCAGAAGTCCTTTGCTGAAGAGCCATGGCTGGTGAGAGAGGTACCCACACCCAGCCAACTGGCATGGTGACAATTGAAATCACCACATATGAGGAAGAGAGAGTTGGGATGGGTAGATAGAAGTTGGTCCATATTATCAGACAGTGAGATGTAGATGGAGTCATCGCTGATTGGTGGACGGTACAACACACATATGAACAAAAGGTGGGAGCGAAGGGGAAGCCGTAGCCAAAGGTATTCCTGGGGGTGAGGTGGAGAGAGGGCAGTGGAGGGCGAGTGAGGAAGAGAGTTTTTTATAAAGATAGCAACCCCACCTCCAGGATGAGGCTCAGGTCTATCATACCGGAGGAGGGAGTAACCTGGGAGAGATACCAAGGCATCAGAGACATCATGAAGGAGGAAAGTTTCTGTTAAGCAGATCACATCTGGTTTGTCAGAAGCAACCTGTATGGAGAGGTCAGTCAAGTTTGAGCGAAGGCCCCGGATGTTTGAGGTCCATACCGTTAATGAATGAGGAAGGGGGAGCATCGGGTCCAGAACTTAGGGGTAGGGTAAGAGGTAGGGTAAGGTAAGATGGGGGGGGAGGGTAGGGTAAGATGTGGAAGAGGAGGAAGAGGTAGGGAGAGCTTTTGAAGGTGTGTCAGAGATTTCAGAATAGCTTGGAGAAAGGGAAGAATGGGGCGGACAAAAGGTTTGATGGAGATTGGGTGAGGCACAGTGAGGTGTTATTTGAGGAGGGGGAAGAGCAAGGCAGAAGGTTTGGGGAGATGAAGGTGAAAGTTGGAAGGAGGAAGAAGCAGGGAGGATGCTTTGAGGAGGAGGGGTGAGAGGGGAGTCTAGGAGGGGAGGAGCGAGGGAGAGTCTCGGAGGGGAGGGGTGTGGGGGGAGTTTAGGAGGGAGGGGAGGGAAGGGGCAAGGGGGGAGATTTGAAAGGGATGGGTGATGGGGAGGATTTGGAGGGGAGGGGTGAGATTGGATTTTGAAAAGTGTACGATTCATGGGAAACGAACATTTTTTGCAAAATGAGTTTGAGACCTTCGAGTCAAAAATACGTTTGAGGACACTGGAGGAGGGATGGAGTTCTGGATAGTTTAGGGAATGTAGAAAGGAGGAACTGTAAGAGATGGTATTATATATATTTTTTGGAATGAATTGATTTGGTGAGCAAGACGAAAGCATCCTTTGACATGGCCCGAGAAGGGCACAATCCTCCAAACACATGGCCCGAGAAGCGCACAATCCTCCAAACACATGGCCCGAGAAGCACACAATCCTCCAAACACATGGCCCGAGAAGCGCACAATCCTCCAAACACATGGCCCGAGAAGCGCACAATCCTCCAAACATATGGCCCGAGAAGTGCAGCGCACAGAAACAATTATCCCCGAGGAAAAAAGCATCTCTCTCTACCCTTCACCAACACATTTATTGACACTCGAACCACTACACAAGGGGAGGGAGCTATTCTAAGCTTACACTACTGAAATAGCTACACTATGGGACCTGTATGGTGGTTGCCGTTACCACTGAGCGGTTTCCTAAAACCTCAGTGTCCTTGTGTGATTTTCCTATTGCGATTTTTCACACACATCATTCACACATCTCACTCACAACAAATGTTCCTCCATTCATCCCTCAATTGTCAGGACAACGAAGAAGAAGAAGACACTGAAGAATGTGATTAACTGATTGGCACTTGCGGTTGGTTAGCAACCTCCTGCGGCACGAAGTTATTCGTGCGCGGTACCCTCAGGCCTGGTAAGTTTGAGTGGAACTGAGGCAACCCTCTTAGTAGACCCGAACCTCGGGGCTGCAACAATACATATCTTATGCATAGATGCATACACACATGCATTACATACATACACACACACACACACACACACACACACACACACACACACACACACACACACACACACACACACACACACACACACACACACACACACATACATACTTTATACATACATACATGCATACATGAGGCCACTGCTGTTGTATGGAACAGAAATCTGAGCAGTGAAGGAGGAATTGGCGTCATTGGCATCAGGAATGGCATCCGACCATAAAAACATTGCCTCAAAAAGAGAACCATGACAATTACAACTACATATGGGCAGGGTACAGCCCGAAGTGGAGATCGGTTTCTGAGGTTTGGGACATGGAATGTAGGGACAATGACAGGGAGATCAGGAGAAGTGGTGGAAGTATTGGTCAGAAGAAGAGTGGACATATGTTGTGTGCAAGAGACGAGATGGAAGGGAAGTGGTGTGAGAATGGTGAAGGGTAGGCAGGGACAGAAATACAAGTTTGTGTGGCAAGGGTGCCCGGAGGGCGTGAATGGTGTTGGTGTCCTGTTTTCTGAGGAGTTTGTAGACAGTGTGGTGAGTGTGACTAGAATGAGTGATAGGGTGATGATTGTGAAAATGATGATTGGAAAGCTTTTGGTGAACATCATCTCGGGATATGCTCCGCAGGTTGGTCGGAGCGATGAAGAGAAGGACAAGTTCTGGTGTGCGATAGAGAAGCTGATGGAAAACGTGAAAGATGAGGAAGTTGTTGTGGTAGGAGGAGACCTAAATGGACATGTGGGAAGGAGTATGGATGGTTTTGAGGGAGTTCATGGGGGTTACGGATATGGTGTGAGAAATGGAGAAGGTGAAAGGATTTTGGAGTTTGCTGATGGAGCTGATTTGTTGATTTGTAATACTCAGTTCCAGAAAGAGGATAATAAGCTTGTTACAGACACGTCAGGTGGGTCGACGACAACCGTTGACTACCTGATGGTGCGTAGGCGAGATAGGGGGCACCTCCGGGACACAAAGGTGATCCCGGGGGAGGAGGCTGTTTCACAGCACCACTTGGTTGTCTGCGACATAAGGGTGAAAGGTGCGAGGAGAGCTCGGCGGTGAAGTACCAACCGAGAACGAAGGTGTGGAGGTTGAAAGAGGTGACAGTAAGTGAGGCATTAAAAGAGAGGCTGAGTAGGGTAGAGGATGATGTGGTTGAGCTTGAAAGTGGTTGGATGTCAATGAAAGCTAGTCTGTTGGGAGCCGTTGGTGAGGTATGTGGATGGACAAAAGGACCACCGAGGCACTCGGAAACATGGTGGTGGGATGATGAAGTTGGAAAGAGGATTGACGAGAAGAGGAAGAAGTTCAAGGAGTGGAAAAAGGCGAGGGGTACGGGAGCAGTAACAGCAGAGCATGAAAGTTATAAGGCAGCCAAGAAGGCTGCAAAGAAAGAGGCAGCAAAGGCACAGGAGGCATGTCGGAAAATGTTCGGAGAACGCTTGGATTCGGAAGAGGGTCAGAGAGCAGTATTCAGGATTGCAAAGCAGATAGCGAAAGAGAAGTGTGATGTGATGGGGGTGAGTTGCTTGAAGGATGAAGCGGGACAAATCGTTGTGGACCCAGATGGAATTAAAGGAAGATGGAAAAGATATATGGAAATGCTGTTGAATACAGAGAATGAATGGGATGGCAACATAGAGAGTAACCCAGTTTTAGGACTGGCAGAGAAGATAACTGAGCAGGAAGTTGAGGAAGCGATAAAAGCAATAAATAAATAAAAACACCTTTAGAGGCCATTTTTCCCCGCAAGCGGGGGTTGGCCTTTTTCGGGGACCGTGGTTGTTGTTGTTTTTTGGTCCCCTTTTTGAAGCAATGTTTTACGGCCGGATGCCCTTCCTGCCGCCAACCCTTTTTGTCGCCTTTTTACGACAAACAAGGAATTACCAGTGAACTGGTACTCAATTTGCCGACCTCGGAAAGGATGACAGGCTGCGTCAACCCCCCCTGGCGTTAATTCAGCGATCGACCGGGATTCGAACCCAGGATCCTAGGATCCTAAGCTGGCACCCTAGCCGCTAGCCCAACACCAGGGTCTAGCCGCTAGCCCAACACCAAGCGATAAAAGCAATAAAGAGTAGAAAAGCGGGAGGGCCGACGGGAGTTGTGGGAGATATGTTGAAGGCAGCAGGAAGTTGGGGTGTGAAGAGAATGACAGAGATCTGTAATCTGGCGGTGAAAGAAGGCCGCATTCCAGTGGATTGGGAACTGAGTACCCTCGTCCCTCTATACAAGGGGAAAGGTGACCCTCTGGAGTGTGGCTCGTACCGAGCGATAAAGTTATTGGAGCATGGAATGAAGGTATTGGAAAGTGTTGGAGAGGAGGATAAGGAAGAAAGTGAAGATCGATGAAATGCAGTTTGGATTTATGCCAGGAAGAGGAACGACAGACGCACTTTTTTATTGTGAGGCAGTTGCAGGAGAAGTACATGGAGAAGAGGAAGAAGTTGTTTCTTGGGTTTTTTGATCTGGAGAAAGCATTCGATAGGGTTCCACGCAAAGTATTGACATGGGCAATGAGGAAGTTAGGAATGGAGGAATGGTTGATCAGAGTAGTGATGGCAATGTACAAAAGAGCGCGCACAGCTGTAAGGACGAAGGGCGGGAACAGTGGTGAGTTTGAGGTGAAGGTGGGAGTGCATCAAGGGTCGGTACTAAGTCCACTACTATTTGTAGCTGTGATGGAGGTGCTGGCTCAGAACGTAAAGGAGGGTTTACCGTGGGAGTTGTTGTATGCAGATGATCTGGTGTTGATTGCGGAAAGTATGGATGGACTGAAGGAAAAGATGAACAAGTGGAAGAAATGTATGGAGACAAAAGGTCTGAAGGTGAATATCGGAAAGACGAAGGTGATGGCAAGTGGTAAAGCATGTGGTGAGGTGGAAAGAACTGGGAAGTGGCCCTGTGCTGTGTGCAGGAAGAGTGTCGGAGTGAACTCCATTCAATGTACAATGTGCGCTGAGTGGGTTCATCAAAAATGTCGTGGTCTGAGAGTGTCATTAACCAGTGTGGCAGCTACATTCAAATGTAAGGTGAGCACAGAGGGAGCTGCAGATGGAGGAAATGTTGAGTTGGATCTTGGAGACAGCGTGAAGCTGGAAGGTGTCAAAACATTTTGCTACCTCGGAGACATGCTGAATGGAGAAGGTGGATCAGACTCGGCAACGGTTGCTCGAGTGAGATGTGCATGGAAGAAGTTTCGGGAACTGAGTGGCGTGCTGATGAGGAGGGGAGTGTCGTTGAAGCTGAAAGGAAAGGTGTATGCTGCATGTGTGAGAAGTGTTGTGATTTATGGGAGCGAGACATGGGTAATGAACGTAGAGCAGCAACGAAGGTTCGAAAGGGTGGAAATGCGAATGGTTCGATGGATGTGCGGAGTATCGTTGAGAGAGAGGAAGACAAATGATGAATTGCGAAAAATGATGGGAATAGAGCCTGTGATTGATGCTGTGAAGAGGAACAGGTTGAGATGGTTTGGTCATGTGTTGAGGAAGGATGAAAGTGACTGGTTGAGAAGAGTGATGGAAATGAATGTAGAAGGAAGTAGAGGACGGGGAAGACCGAGAAAGACCTGGCTAAAGATGGTGGAAGAAGAAATGCGGGCAAGGGGGTTAACAAGGAGAGATGCAGAAAATAGGGCAAGATGGAGAAGATTGTCATGGGGACCGCAAGGCTAACCCCCGCTCTAGCAGGGAAAATGGCCTTAAAATGCATGTTGTTTGTTGAAGGAGGAACAACTGAGGAAGTTTGCAGTGGTGGAGATGAAGTACTTTAGATCAGCGAGAGGAGCAACATCACACCAAATGCTGATATCAGACACAAAATCAAAGTGAGAAACATTAGAGATAAAGTACAGAAGTTGAGGCTGAGGTTGTATGGCCATGTCCAGAGGATGGACAGGCAAAATTTGGCAAAATGGGCAATGGATCTGAAGAGTGAAGTTAATTGGGAGACCAAGAAAATGGTGAATGGACTGTATCGAGGATGACGCAAGTGAAGTTTACTTCAGTATTGTAATGGAGAGGCAGGCTTAGAAGAGGATCAGCCCAACAATGGGACAACCCAACCTCCCCACCCATCCACCCGGTGAGTGGGTTAGGGGAAAAGAAGAAGTAGACCTTTAAATGTGGTCAAAACAGAATTTTATTTTTGATGAGCCAACAGTATTTCCCTTCCCACCCTCCCCTTCCCCCTTCTCCCCTGCCATACCCTCCCACTCTCCCCTCCTCCATTCTCTTAGTGGCTCTCTTTATTGCTTCTACTCGCAAATAACTTGTCGTTACGGTCAGGTTAACTCTGACTTTTATGATTTATGACTTGTGATACTGGAATCCACCATGTGGCACTATACTCTACTCTACTATACATATTTACAGAGAGAGAATTATGGTGCCTGCCACCGACGCTGAACCTCAAAAAATATTTAGCCTCTAAAATCTTCCTGAACACAACCGAGTTCAACCACCATTCTTCAACTCATTTCGTCAAACGATTCGGTTCATGTAATATTCCCACACCTGAGAGTCTGAATTGTTTTTAACCGTCTGAAACTTTATCATGTGTCCTCAAGCTCATTGCATCCGGGTTGCAAGACCATTGGTATGTGCGTGTGTGGCACTTGTGCAAACGATGCAAAACTTTAAACAAACAAGGACTCCCATGAAGAATATTTTATTAATAACTCAGACGTCACATGGTGGATTAAAGGAAAACATTTGGACATTATCTTCTCCGAAAAATTACTTCGCAAAATTTTCTTTTATACTGGCATATGTTATAAACTCCAAATGGGGTATGTTTATAGGTTGATAACTATGACTTGGTGAAGTGGTATTCCAGCCATAATTGGTTGAATCTAAATCCTTACAGAAAATCTGAAACGTCATATATCTGATCTATGACCCGACGTTGGTGGATAATTAAATTTATGATGTCCTTCCTTGGTCACGTGGTCTGGTGTCCATATTGGATTGAAAAAAAAATGTTAAAAATATTCTTCAGAACTGCTTAACAGATTTATGCAAAAATTCATACATATCATGGACTAGTCATGGGGAATATAGTTTGAATTTTTTTTCATATTTGCCTTAATTGATGCAATTTGGCCTTGATGTGCTCAAAGTGGTTGTTAAATATGCTAATAATCTATTTTTCAGACCCTCCCACCCCCCCTCCCCCCTTCCCCGAGGGTTCAGGGTGGGAGCAGGAGGACACCAATGATCTCTGTAAATGTGTATCGTAAAGCGCCGTTCCCTGTGTGAGGGGTATTACAAGTCGTACCTAGAACGGTATTCGGTAGAGCGCATAGTCTTGCCTCGCTCGCCTTTTCTGAACAAAAATACCATCATTAACTGAATACGATACTGCTATGGCCCATATCATCCATGCACCCTATTTTAAGTCACATACATTGCCATTATCTATAGCTTTAATTTTTTCGTTTTTTATACATGGTCTAAGCTTGTGGATGAGCTAGGACACAGGACAGTCCAGGACAACATAACAAAAGTAACAACAGGAGAAATGGAAAAGTACAATAGCAGGGTGGAGGGAGAAGGCAGGCTGAGGAAGACAAACAAGGCATGCAGGTAAAGAGGGTTAGGGAAATCGCAATGGGGTGGACAAGGTGGATACGTTAGCAAATATTTGGGAGGGGTGGTGGGTTGGGTGGGGGGCGGGGGGGCCTAACGGGTGTAGAAAAGATCATGGCTTTGGATGGGAGATGATCAAAATTCTCTTGAAGACCGGGAAAAGAATGAGATCAAGGAGAGTGCAGACGGTAATTCCATAGGCAGAAAAGAGGAATAAATGAGTGGAGGTGAGCAGTGGTTCTGGATATAGGCAGTTTCACTGGGAAGGAGTTGCTGGTGAGCCACGTGCATCTTGCAGATACTTGGGAGGTGGGCAGAGCATGGAGAGGGCAGAGGGTGCAAGACCAGAAATGAGGTGGTGAAGACAAAGAGATCACCGACCTGTCCTCGATGGTGAAGTGATAGGTCTATAGACTCAGCTTCTTCGTGAGATATTCCAGTGATCTTGAATGCCTCGTTTTCCATGGCGTCAAGCTGAGCAATATGTGAGGCAGGGGAGCCAGCCCAGAGGGGAGTGCACAATAAATAAATAAAGCTGTGGATAATGGCAATGTATGTGACATAAAATAGGGTGCATGGATGATATGGGCCATAATTGTATCATGTTCAGGTAACGATGGTGTTTTTGTTCAGAATGTTTGAGCAAGATGAGACTATGCACCCTACCGAATGCCGTTCTAGTCGTTAATTGTAATACCCCTCACCGGGAGCGGCGCTATACGATACACATTTACAGAGAGATCATTGGTGTCCTTCCCCATCCCTGAACCCACTTACGGTCTGAAAAAATTTCATCGTCTTAAAACCTTGTGCACACCCTGAGTGCTACCACCAGTATAAGAATGCATAGAAGTCAAACAAACCTACAAACAAACAGACTTCTCAACTTTGTGAAAATGAAAACGAGTCGAAAGGAAAAAAAGAGACTTCCCTCATTCCTGTATGCAAGTCATTTCCATGCGACACTGAGGTGCACATTATAAGCATACATTTATACAATTCACTGCCTTGTACTGGTACGGTGCAACACACCTTACAGAGGGAAGCGTAACAACAAATAACATGGAACCGGGAATGATACACAAACGCATGGATTTGTAGAGTTGCAGAAAGAAATGGAGTCAAAACACTTGAGTACATTTTAATTTAAAATTTTATAGCAATCTTAGCAACTTGAAACATTTTCCAGGCTTATTGCTTGAGTTCGGGTTTTGCAGAATTCGAGTCAGTGATATTACATTCACAAAAAAAAATGTAGTTTAAAAAATGAATTTCGTTTGTTATTTAAAGAAAAAGTCAAAAATAATCGTTTGTTTGTGCACTTGCGTTGGAAAAATCCAATTATTTGTGTGCGATTCTCCATAGACTTGATTCCCATAGCGTAATTACAAAATTTATTTTAAAAGGAACCGCAATTTGGTGCACAAGGAATACCATCTATACTGGAGTGCAAGCACAGTCCATGCTCTGCTCACGTCAATCGCCGCTGCTATGGATGAGCATTGCTACGGATCTCAATATCGATTTCTGTCATTAAACACTGAATAAAACTCCATCTCATAATCTCTAGAGAGCCGAGTCAAAGTGAAATTCGATTTGAAAGTAAAAAAACAAAAAATTTCCTCACCTCTCCACATCGAAGATCCTCCACTGCACCCCTGGGCGGTGTATTTTGCAATCAGCGTGACCCAATTGTGGGGAATGTTAAAATTATTAACGTTAGGTGGAAAAAATGTGGAAACCAGATCCATGGGATGTGCCACTTTAAACTAAATCTTGATTACAATGTCCATTGTATGCTCACCTACGTCAAAGGAAGTATGTAGACGTGGCAGTATCTATTGCGACATAAACACACGGGGGGTTTTTTATTATTATTTTTGGCAATCTCATCTGTATTTTGATTATTTTTCACAGGGTAAAACAAAATAGTTTCTCCAAAGGTGCACATGTGATGACCGGCATTTTGTTTTTTTGGAATATTTTCTCCAAATTTTCAACCCAGTCGGGTGACTTTCAAATCTTATTTCACTTAGATTGGGCTCTCCATAGATTGTTGGACGGAATTTTATTTATTTAGTGCCAGTAATTGAGATAGAGATTCACAGCAAAGCTCATCCGAAGCAGCTGCGGATTGACGTGAGCGCAGCATTCGGTTGTGCTCGTGCTCGTGCTCAGGGGATAGACTTGTATTCCTTCTGCATCGAGTTGTGGTGCTTTTCTTTTTCTTCACTGCTTTTCGATTTTGATAATAGTTTGTAGTCAACAGGCAATTATTCAAAACGCACATTGAAAGGATATAATTTTGATATTTATAAAAATGGTATTTACCTCCTTTAACTCAATAAACCAATTTGACTCCAATGTTTAAGCAACTACTGAAACCTTGTTTAAAATAAATGGCAGGATTTTGACAATTTTTAAACATCGTGATAGGAAATGTGTAAAAGCACACATACTGTCAAGGGGATGCTGGGTGGGAAAATTTTCAGGTAAGGTCGGGTAGGTATAGTCTACTTGTGAGACGAGCTGCTCCGCTTCTCGAAGATTGCTCAAAGCCTTGGGTTTCTCGCTACGCAAGATAGCAGCTTCGTGCCATTGGGTTGTAAGTAAATCCAGGTAATGGAACCGGCTGGGCATTGCTTTTGTGTTTTACCTCATCCCTCGCCGGTCATCCCTTTCCCTTGTTGAGGACTGGTATGGATGTGCCATTATTCAGCACGGCCCAAGGACGTAGCAGTCATTTCACCGTATTGCTTTTCCTGCGCTTTGTCTCACCCACCTTCTTGTACTTACTGAACTCTGTAAATGTATGCTGTGACAACATCTGGAGTACAGCAGGAGTTGAAGCATCTCGTGGTGTGTCTGTTTCCTTTTTGTTGTTCAAGGTTTGTGACCGGTTTGTGCTTTGCACAAAGGATGTGTATCTTGGACATTGTAATAACTCTTTATCATGGTGAAAGATTGCAGCAGTATCGGTAGTCTCTTTTCCCCTGCAGTGGCGGTGGCATGTGGCTGTCCAGACCAGCTCGTTTTGATCATGGTTTACTCTTGCAGTGACAATGTGGAAGAAAGAATGTTTTATCAGATATTTTCATCCTTTCGAGCTCTGTCATGCAGCATCCACTTGCTAACCCAAGGCTTAGGGTTTATCTATTTATTTATTCCCTTCTCCGTTTGTGGTGTGGGCCCCATCCCCTCACAGCTGCATACAAACATGCCGATGGCAAGAAGATTGATGGAAAAAGAGTGCTGGTTGACGTGGAGAGAGCTCGCACTGTCAAGGGCTGGCGCCCACGCAAACTTGGTGAGCAATGTTGCATGTTATCGTTTCAACCACTTTTCGCAGCGTTTCAAACAATTGAATTATTTAGCCATTTGATGCAATGAACTGAACTTTGAATGGCTGTTTGTTACACACTCACTCAAATATAATTCTGAAAGAGGGTAAAAATTGGTATATCTGTGCGTTAAGGGAAAAGCTTCGCAGATGTTACATCGTCCCATGTAAAGTGTGCATGTGACATGTTCCATATTGCACTTCTGTGAAGATGCTAGTCAGCAAGTGCATTTTGGAATGTGACATGTGTACTCTAGTGTTCAGCACCATTGCACTGAGGCAGCACCGAATGATCGAGCCTGAATTTCCTTTAGAAGTTTGTCTTTCTATTCTTTCTTGTCTTCTTTTTTGCCAACGCACAAGTTGCATGCCTTTTTATGCATAAGGTTTCCAAGCTAAGCCCAGCAGATTGACATTTCTTTGAGATGTTCCATCTGCCCTCACTGCATTTGGATAAGCGCATCCCTATCGTATATGGGGCAAAGTTTCTGGAAGCTTCCTTTGTTAGCATCACGATTCAATCATCTTGCAAACACTTATGTGGAACATGCGATGTACAAGAAACGTTAAATGTTTCCATGTCATTCGTGCCTCAAAAAATTGGCAAGAACGTGCAGTTTTTGCAAAAACAAATTAGGTTTTTCTGGTTTTGTGTAGTTTTTCATTGCTTATTTGTCTGCTTGGGTCCATGGTGTTCAAACATTGTTTCAGTTGCCCATTTGTGTGAGATCAAAGAATATGAAACAACCTTCATTTACTATTCTAATAATCGTCATGTTAGATAATCTGCCTTATTGAAGGCTGATTTGTCATTTTTGGGACACTTTAAAAAAAGGCTTTATGCATTGAATAGGAGGTGGGCTTGGTGGAACGCGGAGAGGCGGTGCTGACGTGAATATCAAGCACTCTGGACGCGATGAAATGATGCGGTATGAGGATGGGTAAGCATGTTAAAATTCGTTCTTCTGAGACTTTATCTGCCAAAGGCATTCATGGCTTGGTGATGTCTATCTTGCACAAAAATCCAAATGAGCTTTCAAAACGATCCTGCAATTGTACTCTGTTGTTAAGAGACTGTGCAAATGACCATCCAGTGCTAACCATTTAACACGGTGGTGAAGGTTTACTTTTGTGTTTGCCTTAATCTTTTTATTAATCGTTGAGTCTTTTTGACAATAATGTGCCTTTCATTTGTGCTTACCAGTTAATTATTCAAATTAATATGGCAGTCATGACATTAAAGGTTTACAGTGTCCCATATTTACCTCCGCTACCAAAGGTGGATGGAGGTTATGTTTTCACCCCTGTCTGTCTGTTTGTCTGTCCGTTTGTGAACAAGATATCTCAAAAAGTGGTGGATGGATTCGGCCGAAATTTGGCAGAGATGTATAACGTATTTGGCAAGGACGAAATCATTCGATTTTGGTGAAGATCTGGATTCGGATCCGACTCTAATAATTTTTTTTAAATTGATTCTTCACCATTGGGAGATAGGGCCAAAAACGATACATAGCAGGATATCTCAAAAAGTTGTGGACGGAATAGGACGAAACTTGGTGGACCGGTTGGGTGTCTGACAAGGACAAATATATTCGATTTTGGTGAAGATCCAGACCCGGATCCAGCTAATAGATTTTTTAAAGTGATTCTTCACTATTGAGTAATGTGGCCAAAAATGATGTATAGCAGGATATCTCAAAAACTTTGGATGGATTTGGACGAAACGTGGTGGAGAGGTTGTGTGTGTGACAAGGAATAATCGTTGAGATCTTAGTGAAGATCTGAATAAGGATTCGGCTACAATAATTTTTTTTATTTTTTAAGTCATTCTTCACCATTGAGAGATCGGGTGAAAAGCGATGTATAACTTGATATTTTAAAAAGGTTATGGACGAGTTATGAATAAACTTGGTGGATGAGTTGGTTAGGTGACAAGAACAAGCCGATGAGATTGTGTTTCAGGGCCGAATCCAGATCCGGCCTATCAGTGGGATACAAAACGTAAATTGTTCACCAGGCGGAGGTATGCTCTCCACTGAGTGCGGTTCTCGTTGAGAAAGTGAATTGCTGAACTAACCTTTAATATTTTTGGTATTGAGTTAAAACGTCTGCCTGTGAAATATTTTTTGAATACATCAAGTTTTAGGGGTTGCACGGTTTTGTGGGGTCTTAGGAGTTGCCAGCCACTCAATGTTTGTGCCCGATAAGCGTTGTGCCTGATGAGCGTTGATTTCCTGCAATAGGGAAACTTCTTGCGATGTTCTGTCACAACCTGAAGCAGATACTGGGTTTGCTGTTCATTCCTTGTCTGGAGACCATTGTACTCTTCAATAAGGGCAACTGCATACACCAGAATACAGCTGTACTGTATTCAATTAACTTAAAAACAGCTTCAAAATGTGCAGTACATAGCAAGGTCATAGGTCAACTGTAATGGTCAAAATCACAAGTATAGCAGTGGAGAATAAATAATCAACTCCAAACATTTATGCGAGCCAAAATGAAAATTACAAACTCCGTGTGCAACCCCTACATTTAGTCCAAATGGCTTAAAATTTCACCACAAGGGGTTTTTCATACATACAAAATTTTGTGTTAGGAGCCTGACTTTTCTAACTTAAATTTTTAAGAAGCACCCTAATCTTGACCAATCCAAAACTAGGTGTCATGCTAAACTTTCTCTGGTTTTTTTTTTTTTTTTATATAAATTTTGGAACCTTTCCCAAAGCGGGATAGGTGGAAGTACATCACAGCCCTGACAAATCAAGTGATAGGCAGTGGGTGGGGTGAGCTGGTTCGCTTTTGGTTTTTCTGTTCTTTTATGTTGTGTTATTTTTTGCGGTGGAAAAAATATCCAAAGAAAAGCAATAGTGTCCATGTTAATTTTGTCAATAAATGACTGCGATTTTAGTCACAGTTTTGCTGGAAAAGAAGTGGCACATCCATCAAAACCATGCAATGTGAGGAACCTGGAAATGTTTCACTCAATTTGGGGAGACTGGTGATCCCTTGTGTGGGAGAGCCCACATTGGCTCAGATTTGTGGGGAAGCAAGGTAGTTTTTGTCTGTGACATTAAGCAGTAACAGAATGGATGGTGGGCCCTGAATGTTTTCTCTTGCACATTGCATGGCTGAGACACAAATAAATTTCCTAAATTTACAAATGAATCCTCATTATTGTTGTAATATTTATTTATTTTATGCACTTTATGCTTGCTCCTTTTATATTAAAGGACAGTCCTGCTCTTTTTATGTTGACATTTTGTTAATGCACATAAGGCATTTAATCAGGTTTTCACTGACTCTTTTTATTCTGCACAGTGGCCGAGAACGTGAGAAAGAGCGTCCTGAGCGTCCTGAGCGTCCTGAGCGTCCTGAGCGGGTTCGTGAAAGGGGGGAGCGAGAACGTGGAATCCCCGAACGAGACCGCAACATACCCGAGAGAGATCGCGCCATTCCTGAGCGGGATCGCAGCATTCCCGAGCGAGACCGTACTTCCGTCAGTGACCGTCACGAACGGGGGCGTGACTTTGTGGATAGGACGTCTGATCGGGAAAGAGACCGTCGACGTGAGCGAGAAGATCGGCCACGAGACAAAGAACGAAAGCGACGGACAGGTAGCCGTGAGAGGCGCCGTGAACGAAACCCTGAACGAAGCGCAGAGCGAAATGCGGAACGAAATGTGGAACGAAACCCTGAACGAAACGCAGAACGAGAACGAAACCCTGAACGAAATCCCGATGACAGAGTTGTGGCCGACACTTCAATGGATGGTGATAGCAGGCCAGAGAGCACGGAGGTAGCTGAGGGTGAAGAAAAGCCCAGGGAGCGTGACCGTGAGAGGGATCGTGACCGGGACCGAGAGCGGAAGGGTGACCGAGACAGAGATCGGGATCGCAAGCGAAGTCACAGGGATCGTGACCGTGGTGACCGTGAACGACGAAGGGACAAAGACAGAGACCGTGATCACCGTCGTGAGCGAGACCGCGATCGAGATGAGGTTATTAGGCCTGAGAACGGGCAAGGCGAGCCACACGAGCAGGAAGTGCAGGATGCAGCTGTAGTGGAGCAGCAGGGTGAGCCGGTTCAGGCAGTGTGTGCAGACGAATCCTCCCAGGATGGTTACCAGCAGATGGATCAATTCATGACAGAAAACTATTAGATGAAATATTGGCGAGTTAAAGCATTATGTGAATCTCAAGTACACACTGAGTGGCAGTTCTTTGCTGTTTCATTTACGCTTCGGTGGAGCCTGTGTTTTTTTTTTTTTTTAACTATGATTGGCCTTTATGGGGCGAGACCAAATGCAGCGCCAGGCGGAGCACTTTCATATGGACAAATCATTGTACAGTTGCTGAGTAATAACATTTGGATTGCATATTTGATCGTATTCATTCAGGAATACTCACGAAGGGAGTTGCATTAACACCGATGCATTGGGAGTTGTACTGTCCTATCATGCGATTTCATTTCTACTTGAGTAGGAACCTTGTTCATTTATGAAAGTACTTTTGCAGGTTTTGCTCGATTGACTGAAACCCAGTTTTTTTTGTTTGTTTTTTTGCCAACAGTCTGTTTGTGCTTTATACCAGCATTTCAGAATGTCTCCTTCCTGTATCTTTCATTAATAAAATCTTCAACTGTCTTTTGTTTGTTTTTGCTTTGGTGTCTCGCACCAAGCAAGTGAAAGCCACATGGCTTCAGCATCCTTTCATGTCCTGAAGAAATTTGGATAGGGACACAGCCCCCCCCCCCCCCCAACCAATCCCCTCCCCCTCCCCCACCCCAAAAAATAGAATACATCTAGAAAACAAAACAAAATGCAAAGACCACACAATAATACCTCGAGCAAATAAAAAGGACCACACACTGTCTATCAACTAAAGAACCTTGGCGCAGTGCTCGATATATAGAGTCAGACCAAATCGACTATGGCATCGTAATAGGCGCTATTTTGTTACCCAACCCGCCCCATGCGCTATGCAATAATTGTAGCTATAAAGATGTGCATTACGAGCTGATTTTTGACCCAGCTGAGACATTGATGAGGGTGAAATTCGATGGGGTGGGAGGTAGGGTCAGATAGATTAAAGGATGAGCGGTGTAGGAGAATGTTTAAGACTCAGGAGACTCCAATGACTGAGACAGTTTGTACCAATAAGGCTTTATTATAATTACTATGTCACTTGTTTCAATTCAATAAAGACTACAATAGCTAATTCAAGTCGTTGGTTCTTGCTGTTCTTTGGCCGATCCTCCCTCAGCGCTGTTTCTCGTTCCGTACTCGTTCGTTCCGTTGGGCAGGGATTCTGGTGACAAGTCTGTCGAGTCCAGAAGATGTTCACGCTTTTATGCGCACCGCAGTATTAATCCTCCCTGCGCTAATCCTAATCCGTTCTCCGCAAACGTTACTCGGTCGCCTCACCGGCACCAGCTCGCTCCCCCCTGCTGGGAATTCCTTCAATGCTACATTTGCTTCACAATAGTGAAAGCCTAGGAATGTGCTCTAGCCCGGGGCCGTGACAAGGTGAACAAAAGGACTCCCAGGTTCCATGTTCCGAGGTACATTCCTGACATTCTTACGAACCACTCATTGGTTCACTCACCAATCTCATAACTAGTTACATAGTATAAAGATTTATTCTACCACAATCCCTCATCTTTTTGTTTTATGTTTATATTAACCATTAATATAAACATCAATACAAGTACAAGTAAACAATCAATCACTACAAGTAAACATCAATACAAGTACTCAAACCATAACTTTGGTAATCTAATTCCCTTAGGCATACACCGTCATCCTGCAAGAATCACAAAACTTTTCGTTGGTCATTGACTCCTTCCATATTGTTAATTCAATCTATTTCACTTGCATCACAAATATCTTTGCAAAACAACACTTCACCATCACCAAGACACAACAATTTCACTTCACCAATTTTCAAATTTATAAAGCATCTGCAACATTTGGCAAAACGTTTGCCTCCAAACAAATGTTGACTTTGTTTGAAAGGAAGGGCTGATCACTTGTGTTTGAATTCAGGTATGAAACATTTTCTTCTAATGTCTTCATAGCACCTGCACTACTTCGTGTAGGGCCTCGCTGTTGTAACAACTGTGCGGAGTCATAGACTGACCCTGCTCTCCATGCAGCATTCTTGCCACTCTTGCTGTAAACCATAGTAATTCCTGAACAAGGCATTCGCCCAGTTGTAGTCGACTTGCCTCCTCCCTCATTATGAGTGGGCAGCAAGTATTGGTGTGACGTTGATTGGCCAGCAAGATGTGGAACAGGGATGCCGGATGCATCCACAATGATGTTGGGACCATGGTGTTCAGGTCATCCATGGTCCATACCAGGAGCAACCAGCAGAATCGTGCACAGCTTTTGTGAAAAGGCACAGCCGTTTGCTTGCAGCTCCATGCTGGTTCCTCGGAAGTTGGTGAAGTAATAACATATGTCCCCGCATTTCGTAGAGGCTGCAGGTAAAATGTCGTCCTGCAGCTTCTGATGTGATGAATGTTCGAAGCCTTTGAACAAGAGTAAGTGATCGCCTTTCTTTCATATGTTGCAGTGTGATCCAGGCAAATGGTCACATAAATTTCCTTGGTGAAGGTAAGCATCCATCTCCAAGTTACACAGGAGAATGTCTTCATCATTCTTTGAGAAGGAGGGAGGGTGTATGCCGAGATTAACTTCATTTTTAGCCACTAATGTTCTTTCTCGAACTTCTTCCCAATTCCGTTAGCACCCCCTTCAAAATGTGATCTCGGCTTATCCTTATGCTCAGTCACATCTGAATCTGCTTTCCACACACACTGAATCAGGTAGGGTACATCTTACCATTAAATCAGCATAATCATGTATATCTTCCGACAGTTTCACAATCAACAATTTGCCGTTTTTCCTCAAAACATTCAAAAAGTTATATTCATTTATATGCGTCACACAAATAATATTCAATCAGGTATGTATTTTCTACTAAACTAAGAATAGCATCCACAATTGTTTTCAGGTTAATATAGTTCAAAAATTAACTCATGCAGGTATTTAGCAATTTTTTCCCAAACCAACAAATTAAGCATAATGTATTACCATAATTCCTCCCCTGTTTGTTTTCTTTTTTTTCTTTTTTTCTTTTTCCCCCAAACAGTGTGTAACTTGTGGTGATAGAAGTTCACCGGTTGACACAATTCACAACATTTTTGTTATGCCCTTATCTTAACTCTACTGTATTCATTTGCAACATCACTTGATTCATTCTTTTAATCTCGGTATTTATGTCGCCATAAAAGTCTTCCTCTTGTGGTTCCACATTTCTTTCCTCATTTGTCACTTCATGCATTATCATAGTGTTGTTGGTTACCTTATTCAAACACACCGTCACTAAGGCTTTCAAGCAAGCCACCACTAAAACAATTGTCAATATAACTACTAAACCAACAAACAAGTATTTGAGTATTTTAGCTGCTACTCCTCCAAATGTGTTTCCCAACCATGCAAAGGCACCCCCCTTTTATATAATCGTGGTATCTTGCTCCCTCTTGTCCCACCTGTAGCCATCTGTAAAACATGTGAGCTACCCCTTGTATATGTTCATACCTATAACATAATTATATGTCAATGACATTCAACATTATATACCAAACTAACAAGCTTCCTAAAAGGTAAATAAAGAAAATCCCTTAATATGTAACATAAATCAGATTATTTGTCTTACCCTGATCCCCCTATCTCCTGGGGTCAAACTAAATCCCCTAATCATGAGTGTAGTTGTGATACATTATCCCTCATGCTGCTCTAATATCAGTAGATAATGGTATGTCATGTAGGCAAATAAATGTCACTATCTTCCCTAATTCAAGTAGGAATATTAAATGTTGAAAATGTAATGTTTATCAATGCAAGGGGTGTTAAAATGTAATTCAAATGAATGTAAATCACGACTATCATTTATCCGCCACTGAATGTTCTGCTGGGCTGCTAGGTGCAGCCTCATTTTCTGTGGGATCGTCCACCTTAGCCCCATGTACTTGCTTGCAATGAGAGGCATGAATCCAACTTTCTATTTTGGGTCCATATTTGTTTCTATTTTTTTTTTTTTTTCAATCTCCTATGGTTTATCAATTCGTTCCAAAATACCGCAACCAAAGGTTTTAACCAAAGCTCTACCAAACTATTTCCAATGTGAACTCAAAATGCCAGTGAAACAATGATTCGAAGAATTAACTTCAAGGGGTCAATAAATTTATTCTATAACCAGATCTAATTTTCCCATCCAATAGTTTGCCTTGCCACATGTCATATTATAACACTTTAATAAACCTTTGAAAAATGTTTCCCATCTCAACAAATTTCCTTTTTTTCAAATAGCCATGTGTAACTTACGTATTTAACTACAATTTCCTCTCAATTTGTTTGGCCTAACTGGCCGCAAAAGTGGCTGCCAGCATGCAGTACCGTTTTTTATCTACCAAGGAAGTGCTCGTCCACACAAGACCTCTACCAAAATGTTGTTTGTAAAAACAAATCTGGGATTTCTGATTACATGGATGCACACTCTCAGGACATTTTCAGGCTGCTGTTAACAATCCACTACGATAAATTAATTCCTTTACCCACAATCAAATTGAGGATATTATCCCTATCACATTCATTTATAGATTCATTCTGTTGGATCTAATTTTTCCAATAATTTTCCACTGCTGTCCGTGAGCAGAGTACTCTGGGAAGTCAGTGTAAGACCTCTCCCAAATTTGGCTAATTTTGTACTCCCACATTTTTATGAAGCTCATATCCATAAATAGCTTTGATTCTCATATAAATTCTATCAAAATGGAATCCCAAGATTACTCCCAATTTTTTACTATTAATGAATGGCTGCTCATAACTCAGCAAATCAAATCTTTATATTCCATCTCCCTTGACAAAAGAGATAATGTTCATAATCAAATTATATTTCTATTTTATTTTACGAATTCTCTCGATATGCGATCCCATCCACATGGAACTATCTATTTTCAGACAAGGCACACTGTCGGTGTCAACAATCTTGTAAGATTGATACACAACAACACACACACATGCATTATGCATATTTGTTTGCGTTGGAACCATTATTTACAGATCAAGATGGGTGTCAGTTTTATTTCAATTTCATAAAATTTGTCCTTCAATTTTAGAAATGCTAATACACAAATGGACTAAAAGTCTATTCTTAGAAACCCCTATGATGTCACATTGAAATTACCTTTCAGTTCCCACAATAATTTATCCAAATTTGACTACACACCCATTTACATGTCAGTCGACCACTGACTTATCAATCATGCGAAACAATACTCCGAAATTCCCACCTGATCATTATGTGACTCTTGTCACTTGGTTTCAAAAAATTTGCAAAGCAATTGTTCCAACTTTGTAAATTTAAAATGGCTGTGCCCAAAATAGAAGATCCAATTTTGGCATTTGATCAATTAATTATTAATTTGTTAACAAGCAAAAAGAAAAATGAATCGTTCTTGCTCCGAAAACTTTTCAGACAAGAATCATCGACAGTTAATCATGTTTGTCCAGTAATCGAATCTGTTAAGGCCAATCATCGTTTGGGATTTGCAGCAATGAAGGCCTAATCATTGTCTGAGGTACCGGTAAGCACTGGTACCCTTGATCTTGGTTTGCCCTATGAACTTGTCTTCTGCTGGCATACGGACATCTTCTCCAATGTCCCATCTCTCCACACTTGAAACACTGGTTTCTGTCGTTCCCTGGTCTGTCCACTTGTTGACTTGTCTTGCTGGGCTTCATGTCTGGGTCTTTGGGTTGCCACTCTGATCTCTGGTTATCTCCTGAAACATAGTTGTTGTCTGTTGCGTTGTTGCATAGAAAACCTATTGCGTTGGTTCGTAGTCATCAGGGCTTGTGTCTGTAGTTGCATCAATTTTTCGGCATTTACAGCACTGTTCCTGGCCTGAATTCGCTGATGATGCAAAGCATAATTCAATATTTCTTGCATCGGCTTGCCTTCCCAAGCAATACACTGTCTTTCCACTTCACTCTTCAATTTTGGCAACAGACCATTAATAAAAAGGGGTTTTAGGGCGTTGTCGATTTGTGCCCGGTCTATTCCCGAATATAGTCGAAAAACATCTCGCAATCTGTCTAAATAATCACTAGCATCCTCTCCTGTTTTCTGTTTGCACGTAACCACTTTATTCCAATCAGTCACGGGTGGCAATTTTTGTATGGCCTCTATTAATCTATTCATCTGTGCCATTTTAGCCTCCGTGGGTATGTCTAATTGTCCATTTACTGCATGTACCCAGTTTGTCTCACTCATTAATGTCTTCAAAGTGGTGGTATTAGGAATTACCCACTTTAAGAGTATTTCCATGTCTCTTACAGTCGGCAATTGAGTCTCCACAATCAATCGTAGTTCCTCTGCGAATTGAAGTGGATCTGTTTTGATTGATGGCATACCGCTCTGTAATGCCTTCAATTGGTGTATTTGCCAAGGTCTATACATCAAATCTGGGCGTTCCTCATTTGCCCCTGGAAATTGCCGCTGCGGAAAATTCATAACGCCACATTGCTCAAAACCTTCCTGTGGGAGAATCAAGTTTTGAATGTTCATTGGCAAATCATATTGATCGTTGGATAGATTGGCATTCATCACAGGACCCTTACTCCTTGTATGGTGCAATGGGGAGTATGTTGAAGTTGTTGCAGCTGGTTGTATCGCTTGCCCACTTTGAGTCGATTCCTGTCCTCCAGTTGCACCCTCTGGGGTAGTTACCTCAACTGGGGCACTGCTTTCACTTGTCTTCTGTCGGCTAGAGCCAATCGTTTCACTCTGTACTGGTCCTTCGGCAGGTAGAGGTACAGGTACTTCCTGTGGCCGATATACAATATTTCGCCGATAGGGTGGAGGAGTTTCCTCTTCCAGTTCATTTATCTCGTATGACCTTGCTTCTGGGTACAATCTGGACTGGGATCGCTTTCCATTGCTAACTTCAAGAGGCATTTGAGTGGATACCTTTTCCAACCTATGTTGTATCTGTTTCATTTCTTTCTTCACACCCCCCATTTTCGTTCTGGTCTCCCTGTTTCTAGACTCAATGTCCCAGTAATAAAATGGTTTCCAATCCACCTTCAACTTCTGTCTGTCTCTTGCTTCTAATTCTTCTCTGAGTGTTTCCAATGTGTTCCTGTCAAACGTGCCATCCTTGGGGAATTCCTTTTTTTCTCCCTTTTGTCCATTCATGCCAGGATTCCACATCTTTAAGTGAATCTGGACCATATTGCTGATACATGTGGTTGACACAAGCACCTCTTTGGGACAAGTCCAGTTGACCTTGTTTACCCTTGCAGACTCCATTTCCCATTTTGCCTGTATGTGAATAACACTCTTTACTCACTCAATGTATCAGATAGCTATTAGGACTTGCACTTTGGAATGCACCTGTACACACCTGTACTATATGTACTGTAAATAAAATCTACTGGAGTTTGTTCCACCTTTTATCAAAGTAGTGTTGGATGTGTTGTAGCTTGTTCCAGGTTCCTCTAAACTCTAAAGCTTCACTCGTACTTCCAGGAAGGATCTGTCCACCTGTTCAAACGGTGATTTCCAGAGAATCTCTCTCACCTGTGGCTTTTGCACAACCCAATCTCACAGATCGGTACTGCAGATGAGCCAAACGGGTCAGTATGAAATGGGTGAATCCGCAGGTATCTCGTTCTGTCGAAGGGGGAATCACACAATGGTAACCACACATATATATCCATACATAGACTCACCACCTTGCTCAATTTTCCAAGGTTGTCTTCACATTGATAATATCTCACAAAGATATCAAAGCTTCTTTCTTGAGACCGCATCCTCATCAATCAATTTATTCAATTAAATCAATTCAATCATTCATCAATAAATCAAATTAATCACTCTAGACTCCCTGTATACGCCCCCTCCCCAATGATGTCAGGATAGATCCATCCATTGACTGAGATCGGAGATCATCGGTTTTCACCTCTGATCCCTACCTCATGCTAATTGACGAATCACTGTTCTGTACTAGGGTCATATCTGACATATTTTTCTCAATTTTGCCTGGTCACCACAAATTCGACTTTGCAACCACTAAAGGCAACTCATCCTTCATTCGTGAGACAGCCAAAATTGATGGCAGATGTGAAACTTCATTGGGAAAAATGTCTCCTTTTTCAATATTACCCAAACCCTCTTGGCAATCAAAATTTCGTAAAACTCCTGAAATGTTCTACGAACAAAACGATGATCAATTCATAATTTGCCCAAAATTTTTTTATTATTATTAATTCATGCTGAAATTTGGAACTCAATTGCTTGTAATACACAATTTATCCTATAGGGCTTGAAAGCTCTTTTCCAAGTTCGTGCAATCATTCTGCATTGAAGCCCGATGATGTCATTCATAATAATCATCATGATTTTATAATCCTCTCTCATAATCAACCAACAAGAACAATACACATTTCCTGTAATTATCTCTCATAATCAACAAACAAGAACAATACACATTTCCTGTAATTATCTCTCATAATCAACAAACAAGAACCACACATTTCCTGTAATTATCTCTCATAATCAACAAACAAGAACAATACACATTTCCTGTGATTATCTCTCATAATCAACAAACAAGAACAATACACATTTCCTGTAATTATCTCTCATAATCAACAAACAAGAACAACACATTTCCTGTAATTATCTCTCATAATCAACAAACAATAACAACACACATTTCCTGTAATTATCTCTCATAATCAACAAACAAGAACCACACATTTCCTGTAATTATCTCTCATAATCAACAAACAAGAACAATACACATTTCCTGTGATTATCTCTCATAATCAACAAACAAGAACAATACACATTTCCTGTAATTATCTCTCATAATCAACAAACAAGAACAACACATTTCCTGTAATTATCTCATAATCAACAAACAATAACAACACACATTTCCTGTAATTATCTCTCATAATCAACAAACAAGAACAATACACATTTCCTGTAATTATCTCTCATAATCAACAACAAGAACAATACACATTTCCTGTAATTATCTCTCATAATCAACAAACAAGAACAATACACATTTCCTGTAATTATCTCTCATAATCAACAAACACACAACTAGAACGACGCTTAGTAGGGAGCATATCTCCGCCTGGTGAACAGTGTATGTTTTGTATCCCACTGATAGGCCGGATCTGGATTCGGACCTGAACCAAAATTTAATCGGCGTGTTCTTGTCACCTCCCCAACTCATCCACCAGGTTCATTCACTCATCCATAACGTTTTTAATATATGAATAATATTAAAATAATAACATTAATAAGTATATCATGTTAAATATAATGTATATCGCTTTTCACCCGATCTCTCGATGGTGAAGAATCACTTTAAACAATTCTCGTAGCCGGATTCGAACCTGGGTCTTCACCAAAATCCAATCATTTCGTCCGTGTCACCCATGCTATCTGTCTGACAAATTTCGTCAAAAAACAACAGCACTGGTTTTGCTTCCTGGAAGCTTCCTGCAAAACGCTTTGCTTCTCGCAAAACGTCCGCCAATGGGAACTAGAGGGAGGGAGAAGGAGCGGGAGCAAGAGACAGGTAGCCGGAATGGAAATGAGGGACAGTGAGGGAGTGTCGGTATGCAATTTTCACCCAATCGCCATCTTTCATAATAATTCTGGACCGGCATGAGATGGCGTTGTCTGTCATTAATGTATATGTTAATCGAACGAGTTTTAGGTGTTATAAGAATTGGCGGGAAAAAAATTTTTTTTTCTCCTCCACCCTTTTTTTTTTCTCTCTCTTACCATGGACCCCCGGCTTCCGTCCTACACAATTTCGTTAAATTTGTCTAAATCCAACTCGCCGTTCCAAAGATATAAGCCGTTTTGTCGCGATACCACAAATTGGAAGAAAAAAAATATATATCTCCATTTCCCGCCGTCTTCTCGCACGCCAAGCGAGTCCTCTACCATTTGGGCGGGCAACTCAAAAGTACGTTGTAAGTGCGAGTGTGTAAACGAGTGTACAGGCCTTACACGACTCGGAAGCAAATCGTCCCATGGTGCACTCATGGTCCGTTTGCTCCTAGTTCACAGTAAGGCCCCAAATAACCAGCGTATTCGTGCGACTACGCACAAATCTTTGCAAAGACGCAGTCTTAATTACACAGGCGAATGCAGGCAGACATTCGCTTCGCGCACATCAGTGGCGCGTTTCTTCGTGGCGCGTGTCAGAAGAATTACACAGCGCAGGAAAAATACGTATTTACAGAAATCGTTAAAACTCGAATGATGGCTTAAAATCCTTGTCGATGTCCCATCCGTGATTTCGTTCGCCCAATCACCATTGCTAAATCGCCATACAGGATCTTGATCACTACCAGCGTACTAAATTCCGCATTTGTAATGAGATTTCAACAGCATTACGACAAAAAAGAGAACGAGCAGACATTTTGCAGGACGTTACCTCGGACAATCGTTAAGATCGTTACATCATTACATTTATTCACAAGGTACCTCAAAATACATCTTAATCATACAGACATGGTTCTTTGGGTAGTAGTCACAGCACCTGGGAGTTCCAGCTCAACAATGGTTCTTTGTGGTTTTTTTACTACCCAGCACCCTAGACCAACTCAAACGGATCTTGGGTCGCGAGCACAGCACCGGAGCCAAACGGTCTCATCTATATCTTCCTCCTGAGGGCTCTCCTGCACCAATAGTGCATTTTTGAGACGCCCAAACACCACTTTCTCCATATATATAGAAAATAACTAAACACAGGTTCATATATCATAATGGACAATCCACAACAAGCCACGCTTACCTTTTTAAGATCCAAGATCCTGTCGATGTCCACTCGATCCACGTACGGTAGCCACCAATATTGTAGGAGAATGTTTAAGACTCAGGAGACTCCAATGACTGAGACAGTTTGTACCAATAAGGCTTTATTATAATTACTATGTCACTTGTTTCAATTCAATAAAGACTACAATAGCTAATTCAAGTCGTTGGTTCTTGCTGTTCTTTGGCCGATCCTCTCTCAGCGCTGTTTCTCGTTCCGTACTCGTTCGTTCCGTTGGGCAGGGATTCTGGTGACAAGTCTGTCGAGTCCAGGAGATGTTCACGCTTTTATGGGCACCGCGTTATTAATCCTCCCTGCGCTAATCCTAATCCGTTCTCCGCAAACGTTACTCGGTCGCCTCACCGGCACCAGCTCGCTCCCCACTGCTAGGAATTCCTTCAATGCTACATTTGCTTCACAATAGTGAAAGCCTAGGAATGTGTTCTAGCCCGGGGCCGTGACAAGGTAAACAAAAGGACTCCCAGGTTCCATGTTCCGAGGTACATTCCTGACATTCTTACGAACCACTCATTGGTTCACTCACCAATCTCATAACTAGTTACATAGTATAAAGATTTATTCTACCACAGCGGGAAGAGGGAGAAGCTTGGTGGCATGGGTGTTGGGGGAAAAATAAGGGCCCTTAAATGGTCAACCCTTTCAATCTCGAACGACATGACCGAATCTCAACATAAAGACATCATTTTGATTGGAATGGTGAGCACATCCAACTTTTGCACGTCACTGCTGGTGCCATTCCATTTGACCCCGAGGTCTCTACGGGTCTTTGCAGGGTTCACAAGGGTCCAGAAAATTCCCTGTCCGCTCCGGAGAATCATAAGGGTGGCAGAATATTTTGGAGTGGGAGGGGATTGAGGGTTAAACGATGAATGGTGCCAGATGTATTTGATTTCATATACAAATGTTTATTTATTTACTGTAAGCAACTGCATCTTTCAGAATGACACTTTGTCATCATGAACTCGAATAACCTGTGCTTTTCACCGATATTGCCAAATATATATATATATATATTGTTGCGGTTTTGAGAACCCACACAGGTAACATCATTAAAGGTTGCACTCCATAGTTAGGCCACATGCAACACGTAGGTCACCTTAGAACGTTAGTTATTTCATAGTATGTGTTTAGGATAAGGCCATTTCCAATAGTTGCATCTGCCTTGTGTAAAACAAATAAGAGTCGGCCCCGTTCAGTTTGCACCCTCCCTCCAATCGACTCCATTGAGCACTATCCAGTCTGCACCCCATTGCCCCTCGCGGTTTGTTACGCGTTGGGCCGGTAGCGTTCGGTGCCCTTTGGCTTTCGCTCGAACCAGCCCAAATGCCACGAAGTAAGGCCCGAAAAGGGGGCGGAGCGCCAGAGTGGGGGTGTGGCCACGTCAGGCAGCCATCAAGGGCGGAGCCGGTAAGACCTCAACAACCAATCAGGGCTGAGGCGACATTGCCTGACAGGGTGTGGCTAGAGATTCGAGAGGGTTCGCGAAGCGGCGCTATATAACCGCGAGCGCAAAGCGCTCTGAAGGACTGATGCAGCGGCACTCATTGCAAAAGGACTTACGCAGCAGCGCTCATTACAGAAGGACTTAAGCGCATCAGAGGACTTTTGTGGAAGGCGCCAGTATTGAAGGACTCCTGTGAAAGGATTGTCACGTTTGGCATTCGTGCAGAAGAATTGGGAAAGGCGCTTTGGTGACATCATTGGGGAAGTGGCGCATTGTACATAGCGATACCGGGAGCGCGTATAAAGGCGCCGGTGCAACTATTACGTACGCAGTATAATCGACAGCCTACCTTCCCCCCAGTATAGCGATCTCGCCTGCCGTCTACCATCACCAGCTGCTTCGTGGTACGAGTCGGGGACCGGAGCGAGCTGTGGACGCCGTCGGTGGACCCCCAACCCGACCATCTACAAACCCCGTGTGAGTCTGAGCCTGAGTCTGAGTGCGAGCGGGCCCATGTCCATGGATAAGTAAGACTGTATAAGGCTGCCCTGTGTATCTGCTTCTTCCTCTTCACTGTGCATTGCCTTTTGCTTCTTTTTCCTCTTCTTATTTTTACAAAGTGTGTACTTCTCTTCGTTCCCATACAATTGTAAATAAATTACCTGTTCCTCCTGTTTTCCTTTTAATTCGACCGTCTTAGTGATTTCTCAATTGGGTAAGCGTGGCACGATTAAGAACCGCTCCAATCGGTTAGTTCCCATTAACGGCCCAAATCGCGGCTCGCTTCGCTCGGCGTGTCCACTAACGTCGTGGTTCGGATGGGGTTATTTCCTTGCTTCACGGCCGGTGTTAGTACTTAGGTAATAAGACTAATTCGGCTTACAACTCTATTTAACACCGACCGGAAGGAACGTGATAGCCCCGGGATCGCGTCGGCTAGTAAAAAGACAAGGGGATTAATCCCCCCTTGATAAGGGGGAGGCCGACGTTTGAGATCCGCAACAATTCGTGTCAGGAGTGGGATTTGGAACCTGGGACTAAATTTTTTAGACCAAATTTTGGACACCAATTTTGCATATTGGCCGCAACAATTGGTGTGGGGGGTTGGGATTTGACCCGAAGTGCGCCTAACACACTCAAAATTACGAGCGGCCGAAATTGTAGTAATATCTAAATTAAATCGTGCCATGGATAGCCAAGGCGGTCGGATGCCGGTGGGGGTAGATGAGGAGGAATTAGAGTCAACCCAGGACCCCCGGGAAGAATTGGGACAATTGGAAGAAATGGAGGATGTAGTTAGTGGGGGTGCAGCAGCAGGGGTTGCAGGCGAACAAAATGGCGGCGCCTCGCACATGGCGGCGAGAGCCGAGCCCGCGGTGCCAGCGGGTTTGGACCTGTATGTACTCATAGAGCAACTACGAGCATCTATAGAAATGCAGAGGGACGAAGTAAGGGTTACCAGGGACGATATGAAAGCTCAGGGTGAGCAATTGGGAAACCAAATTGGGGGATTGAAAAATAATATGGGAAATCAAATTGGGGGATTAGAAAGCAAATTGGGGGGCCAATTGAAGGACGTGGGTGGCCAAATGAAAGAGGGGTTAGTGGGGTTGGAAAACAGGATGGCCACCCAGGAGAACCAAATGGAAGGAATGAAGGACGGATTAATGGGATTGGAAAACAAAATGGGGGGCCAAATGGGGGATAAATCCGCCCGGGAAATAAAACAAAAGGGGGATCAGATAGAGGAGGTAAAAAAACTGGCTGGAAAGAAAAATGGACGCCCAAAAGAACGAATTGGAACAAATGAGGGTGGCATCTAAGAGGGAAATAGAAGAAATGGGGGCGGACATAAGGCGCGGGGTGAGCGAAGACGTCGCGGGGGTACGCGACAAGGTAAAGCAGTGTGAGGAGCGTGTGGAGAAAGAGGTGAGAAAGAGTACGGCTAGGTTACAATGGGGTATAGAGGAGTTGACGCGGGCAGTGGAGAAGCTGACGGTGGGACAAAAGGAGTTAGGGGAGCAAATGTGTAAGAACACGGCCGTGATAGGGGGGCTGAAATCAGCACAAAAAGAAATAAAGAAGGGATTGATAGCGACAAAGAAGGAATGTCAGATGGTACACGAGGGGCTGACAAAGAGGTTGGATGAGGTGGTCGAGACGGAGGCGTGAGAATGAGAAATCAGGAACCATATAGAGATGACCAAGGTGGCCTTAGAAGAAGAAATTGTGGGGGCGCACCGGGAAATAGAGGGGGTGAAACAAAAGTTGGAGGAGGTAGAGGGAGGGGTGAGTGAAATTAAAAAGAGACGAAGGGAGACTAAGAATGAAATAAAGGAGGAGGTGATGGAATTTGTACAAGGTCTGTGCTCATATCGTGATGACGTGCTTGCTAACCAAATAAAGAGTTTGCAGGTGGCGGAGGAGGAGCGAAGAGGAAGACGCGCCGAGGTGAGTGGCGATAATGTCGGAAATGTATATGGTGTGAGGGGAGGTTCAGCGAGCTTGGGGGTTGGTATAGATCCGGGCGTTCGTGAGAGGCCAATGGTAAGGTGTGCGACTGGTCCGGAGTGCGTGGAGAGAGAGTGTGTGCAGGGATGTCAGACCATGGGGAGTGTGAGAGGTGTTGGTGAGCCGGGGTGTGCGAGTATGGAATGGGTAGCGGGTTGCGACGAGGCGACCCAAGCATCGACACCGACAGGGGTAGTCTTTAGAGGGATGGGGGACGCACGCGAGCCCCCCTGGGAATAGTGTACTGTGGGGGCCCGAATGGTTCGTCCCCGCGCTAACTCCGCATGGAGCGACGCATGGGGTCCGGCCTTCGGGCAGCCATAAGGTTCCACTCGCGCCGTATGAATGCAAGAGTGATTTGAGGGCTTACCTGGCGCAATTCGACCATGTGTGTAGGGGGAATGGTTGGAATCTGGACGAAGGTGGAGTACACCTTCTGGGGGTGCTGCACGGCGGCGGAGGTGCTGACAGCTTTACCACTGGGTGCTATCACCCTGCCAGCCCTCCGTGCGGCCTTAATTAATAGATTCGGAATTGAACAGCAGAGCGAGCTTGTTAAAGCTCAGCTCACAGTGCGAAAGAGAAAGCCCCAGGAGACCATCGGGGAGCTTGCCTATGACATTCGCCGCGCAGTAGGGATTGCACACGCAGACATGGCGGCAGCCTCCCAGGAAAGCCTGGCGCTGGACCATTTCATCCAGGCCTTCCCAGACCCCGAGCTTCAGTAACAGCTCGTCATGTGGCGCCCGCGGACTTTGAGCCAGTCGGCCGACGCTGCGGCCCGTTGGGAAGCAGCGAGGCCCCTGGCCCGGGGAAGCTAGCGCCACGCAGTGGCGGTGCGCCAGGTAGGGCCCGTGGCTGGTGGTGGCCCCCCTTAGGGGGTGCCGCCCCCGAAAGGGGCCCTGACCTGGAAAGCATGGTCCGAAGGCTGGTGGACCAGCGCCTGGCCAGACCTGGACCATGGCAGGTGGCTCCGGAGGTGGCCCCCGGTAGGCCACGGACAAATGCCCCAATTAGGACTTTCAGGGGGGGGGGGAATTTGGAATTCAGGAGGCAAGCACCTTACCAGGTGAGGTGCTTTAACTGTAGCCGGCTGGGTCACCGTGCGTGGGAGTGTCGAGCTCCGCGCCGGAACGGACCCCGGCAGCCGAGACCATCAACTCCACCTCGTACGGGTCTGGCTAACCGACCCCAGACACCCCCTGCCAGGGCCCGGGAAACTAGAAGGTGCCAAGCATGCAGGGCCGTGTTCGGTAGTAGGGGATGGTGAAGCACCCTCATTGACGCGGCAGGTCATTTATTGTGGCCAATTTGGTACTGGTAGCTTGACAATTCGGTGCAAAATTGCCGGCGTAGGATTAGACGCCGTAGTGGACACAGGAGCTAGCGCCACGATCATCAGCCCTGTGATCCTTAATTCGAGGGCAGACGGCTGGGATAAAATCCAGCGTCTGGAAAACATAGTTTGCAGCTGGCTACCGGGGTAACGGCCCCCATCATAGGGCGTGGTTTTGTAACCCTCAAGTTGGGGTCGGTAAAGAGGGAGATATAAGTTTGGGTGGCGGAGGTGTGCGGCCCATGCCTAATAGGGTTGGATTTGTTGACTGCCAGCGGTTGTAAAATAGATTTGTGCCGGGGGACCCTGCAAGTGGGAATAGATGAGCTGCCATTGAGAGGGGTGACCACGGCCGAGAGGACGGAGCTGGAGGCTTCTGAGGCCGCGACTATTCTCCCGAGGGCCGAGGCCATAGCGCCGGCCCGATGGCTGGCTCGCCCAACATGGCAGGAGTCCTGCGGCCTAGTCGAACCGGTGGCAGCGCAGTCCATCCCGGGTTTAGTTGTGGGCCGCACCCTCGTAAAAACGGACGGGCCGGTGGTGGCCGTCCGCGTAATCAATATTCGTACAGAACCACGCATTATAGGACAGGGCACGAAGATAGCCGTGTTAACGAAGTTAACGAAGTCGCGCCAGTGAGGGACGAGAACGTCCAGCCGAACCGGCCCCAGAGGGAGTCTTCAAAAAGTACTAGGAATTGGCCCGATCCCATTTGTGAGATGGTAAATCGAAGTAGTGTAGAGTTGAAGGGTACCCAGAGGGAGGCCTTACACAAATTAATTGAATCCCATTTGGATATCTTCTCCTTGTCCTCCGAGGATATTGGACGTACGGGCCTGGTGAAACATCAGATCCACACCGGTGAGGCCCGGCCTATTCGTCAGCCCGCCCGACAGCTCCCTTGGAGCAAGAGGGAGGAAGCTGACGAGCAGGTAGAAAAAATGCTCGATGCAGGTATCATCGAGCCCTCGGGAAGTCCTTTGATGTCACCTGTTGTGCTGGTCAAAAAGAAAGATGGGACCACGCGTTTCTGCGTGGACTATCGCCAGCTGAACAACGTGACACTCAAAGACTCGTATCCCCTGCCAAGAATTGACGATTCTGTTACGGGGTCAACCTCGAGGGGAGCCCCGGCAGAAAGATGTATGGTCCTTGGGTGAAAATAAGTCAATCAATAACGAGTCCACACCAAGGGTTACGAAAAAACCCCAATATATTCCCAAACCCCGCACAGGAATCACAATGCGTTTACAGCACTTCCATACAATCCTTATCTATAGTATAGGTGGCGCCACCTTAACCCACAACAGTGTTGACAACACTCACGGCCCTTGCCCCCAATGTCTCTGCACGCCTCCCAGGTGACGTCGAGTCGATCCAGCGATCGGGGAAGCAATGTCCGATTCCAATCCGGGGCTTGGAGTGAGGATACTCGACAACTTCAGCGAGGATACCCGACTTCGCAGGTTCCGCATTAATCTGGCGCTCTCCTGACGCGCGGACTTCGGTTCACAGAGGCATGGTTCCCTTGTCCTTCACGTTCGGCGGCTTGGTCTCGAGCTGCAGTCTCAACTCTCAACCGTCTCCTTTCAATCTCTTTCGCGCGCCAGGCCCAAGGTGTGATCCGTACACGCCCTCGTAGGCGTCGAGGCGAACAGCGCCGGGCGCTTGGTTCCTTCCAGGACCACACGGCACCTTGACACGTAACCGGCAATCAATCACCCCGCGCAGGTAACTCCTCTCGCCAGACGGGCTTTTCCAACTCCGTTCCAAAGTAGGTAACGATCGCCTCCGCTCGCGTCGGAGCTCTCGAAGCTTAAGATGGCCGCCCTTTTTTCTTTCCCCTCCTCTTCTTCACGATCCCGTTTCCGGTCTCGTTTTTCCCAGAAGGGCTCCTGACCCTTTAATCACAACAACCTTTAATAGAATATACATTAATAAGAAATGACCTGAATTGTAACCCCCATAAACCCGGAATTCGTAACAATACCCTCGATGTCGTTGCGGGCCCAAATTGGTTCTCAACCTTGGACCTCAAGAGTGGGTATTGGCAGGTGGAGATGGATAGGGCAGGGAAGGAGAAAACGGCATTTTCCACAGGTAAGGGGCTGTATCAGTTCACTGTGATGCCGTTTGGTTTGTGTACGCCACCTTTGAACGATTGATGGAGCATGTACTGGGCGGCATGCCATGGCAGTCATGCCTGGTGTACCTGGATGACGTCCTGGTACATGCTAAAACATTCCCCCAAGGAATAGCTAATTTTGACCAGGTGTTTGGGTGCCTTAGACAGGCAGGGTTAAAGCTGAGTCCGAGTAAATGCACTTTGTTTGCTAAAGAGGTGGCCTATCTAGGTCACGTCATTGGTCGCGAGGGGGTAAAAACAGACCCAGGCAAAATTACAGCGGTAGAGGAGTGGTCCGCACCACGTACCATCAAGGAGGTGCGGGGATTTTTGGGACTCTGCTCCTACTACCGGCACTTTGTGGCAAAATTTGCAGAGTTGGCCCGGCCCCTTCCCCGGCTTACGGAGAAGGGGACAAGATTTAATTGGACAAGGGAGTGCCAAGATGCCTTCTGAGCATTGAAGGGGTGTTTGACATCCGCACCCATTCTAGCATACCCCACTAGTGACGGGACATTTACCCTGGACACGGATGCAAGCCAGGAAGGATTGGGCGCAGTTTTGTCCCAGACACAGGGGGGCATGGAGAGAGTGATCGCATATTATAGTCGGGCCATGAGTAGGCCCGATCGAAATTATTGCGTCACTCGTAAAGAGTTATTGGCTATGCTGGCTGCCATGAGCCATTTCCACTCGTACTTGTACGGGCGGAAATTTCTGGTTCGAACTGACCATTCCTCCCTGCAATGGCTCCTCCGGTTCAGGGAACCTGAGGGCCAAATTGCAAGGTGGTTGGAAAAGATGCAGCAGTACGATTTCAGTGTGACCCATAGGGCCGGGAAGGCCCATGGGAATGCCCATGCACTCTCTCGACGTCCTTGTTTGGGAGAAAACTGTAAATTTTGTGCGAGACATGAGGAGAGGGAACAATTGGCAGACTCCACCCCTACCCTCGTAGTCCGTGCAACCAGGGTGAGGGGGCCAATTTTGCCACTAACCGCAGATGAGGAATTCGGAACATTGGCTTGGAGCACGGCCCAGCGGGAGGATCCCGTACTGGGACTGGTGTACGAATGGGTTCGATTGGGACAAAGACCTAATGGAGAAGAGGTCACAATCCTCGGGGCGCCAACAAAGGCATATTGGGCTCAGTGGCAAACCCTGGAATTGAAAGACAACATCTTATATCGCAAGTGGGTGGAGGTTCCCTCTGAGGGAACTTCCTGGCTGGTGATACTCCCAGCTAAATTTAAGAACACAATATTACAGCAGGTGCATGGCACCCGCTCCGGCGGCCATTTGGGCAGGACAAAGACAACATCTCGGGTCCGCCGGAGGTTCTATTGGGTAAATATGGGGCGCGATATACAGGACTGGTGTCGGAGATGCGACGCCTGTACTGCTAAAAAGGGACCAGCACGGAGGATGAGGGCCCCCCTTCAATTACACCAGGTGGGGGCCCCCCTTGAGCGGGTGGCTCTGGATATTCTAGGACCACTGCCCCGCACCCGCCAAGGTAATAAGTACATCCTCGTAATGGACTATTTCACCAAGTGGCCGGAGGCCTATGCCCCTCCCCAACCAAGAAGCCCGGGTGGTAGCAGAGGCCTTCGTGGAAGGATTTGTATGTCAGCATGGGATTCCGGAGGAACTGCACACCGACCAGGGTCGAAATTTTGAAAGCCAATTATTAAAAGATGTGTGCAAGCTCCTGTCAATTAGGAAGACACGGATGACGCCCTTGAGACCTCAATCTGACGGGATGGTGGAAAGATTCAACAGAACCCTGGTTCAACAATTGGCATTGTTCACCACCACCCATCAGGACGACTGGGACGAATATCTCCTGTATTTGTTAATGGCCTACTGAACCAGCCAGCACGGAGCCACCGCATGCAGTCCAGCGTTGCTTATGTATGGGTGGGAGTTGCGGGCTCCCGCCGACTTGCTATGCGGTCCCGTGCCAGAGTCCATGGATACACCGCCGAGGGAGGGCTATGCATGTCACTTAGAGGAAGGCATGGAGAGGGTCCATGCCTTCGCACGCCGCCAGCTTTAGCTGGCAGGTGCCAAGATGAAGCGCAGGTATGACCACCGGAGCCAAGGGAGTCAGTACACTCCGTGGATGAAGATTTGGTTCTTCAATCCCCAGAGGTGGAAGGGTAGGTGCCCCAAACTCACCTCTCCCTGGCAGGGCCCGGGGGTCGTCCTGTCGCAAGTCTGTGACGTGGTCATTAAGATCAAAATGGGGCCACGAGCCCTGCCCCGGATCGTCCACGCTGACCGGTTAAGACCCTACACCGGCGAGCAGGCGCCCTCATGGATCGCCTCGGCTTTGGAGGCCGAGGCAGGACCCAGTACCTCTAACGATGGGGGCTCGTAGTGCGAGAGGACTGGGGGTGATAGTGGGAGATAGTGTCCGAAGTAGAGGGATGGTAGATCTACCATCCCTCCCTTGGGGCAAAGGAGCGGTAGTTTATGGGGTTTGGCAGTGAGAACTAGCCTGGGCTGGCTAGGATAATTGTTAGGGACCTAGAAATGACCATAGGAGACCGAGATTTAAGTAGTGACTTTTGTACGGGTAGAGGGGACGTAGAGAGATTAGATGGATGATAATGACGAGGGATGTGCTTTGTGTAGAGGGAAGACAGGGAAAGCACTAGTATTAGAGGGAAGCAGCTAGGTAGATGATGCTGTGTGTGTAGTTGTGTGGAGAAATTGTGTGTGAGTATGAGGATGCGCTTTAGGCGCAAATGAGGAATTGTGTGTGTGAGAATCCTTGTGGTGAGAGTGAGCAAATGAGGCATTGCTCGTGAATGATGTGTGTGTGTGTGTGTGTGTGTGTGAAAATGCATGAGTGGAGTATTGTAGACATGTGTAATGGTGTTGAGTGAATGACTTGCATGGGGTGCAAGTGAATAAATGGTGTGGAGTAAATGGGGGTGTGGAGTGCATGGTGCGAAGGAGTGGATGGGGGAAGATGGACCCCCTTCACGAGTACCCGGGGAGGGTAGTTTAAAGTCAGGTAGAGGGAGTAGGTAAATTTGTTGGATATTGACATTTGTGGTGCGAGTAGTAGCAAAGTTTTGCTTTGAGGGGGTGCATAAGTCTGTGGAGATGGCTGGGCGTGTGGGCTTAATTGGTAAGTATGGTTAAATGAGCACTCCGCCACTGGTAGTCTGTCGGCAAGGTGAGGCCGCAGGTAGGCTCTGGGAGCCAGGTAGAGTTCAGTTGTGTAGAGTTCAGCGGGGCCCGAGGATCCGAGAGAAGGACCCGGGTAGCCCAATGCCAGGGAGGGCATTAGTGTGGTGAGAGAGCCAGGAGGGCCTTCCCCAGGTAAGGGTAGTTGAGGAGCTAGGCAAGCTCGGGTGGCGACTTCAGTGGCGGAGGTGCGCAGGTAGGTAGACCTGCTGGTAGAGCCACACGACCCAGCCCCGAAATTGTGCGAAGGCACAGTATTGAAAAAATGGGGGAGTGAGACCCCAAAATTGAGAGGCACCACAGGTGGTCAATGGGAATTGGTTTTTAGAACTGCATAGTTTAAAGTCGCCAATTGGCAGGGCAAGACCCTGGGTAGTTTAAGTGAGTTAATGTCAATTAGAAGGATAGTTAGGATGAAATCTCTTCGCACCCTCCACATCCACTCACCGAGGTGATAGGACTCCACACCAGGTTTTTGCAGACGATTTGGAATGAAAGACGCATCATGACGTGGGTGAGACATTGTGTGTGATTCCAACCCTTCCTTCTTGGGAGGGATTGGATGACGAATTTGGTTTAGGGGGAGATATGGGAGACGAGACAGTAGAGACGAAATTTGTAAAGTGTAAATATGGGGAAGTGCAAGGGTAGTGCAGATTGACATGGGGGGTGACGAACGGCTCGGGACGAGCTTTCTCTGCTCGCTCTCCCGCGCCCCTCATGTCGCATTACCTTGTATTGTGTGTACCCTTGCGCCCTTTCCCCCGCTAACCTCTGCTTTGTCTTCCTCCCCACCCATGGACCCATGGTCTTTTGTTGAGGGGAGTGTGCAGGTGCCCTGAGCTGTGCGGCTGCACTCTTGCGCTGCACCCTGCTGCCTGCAGCGGTACACCATATGGACCACACGTTCTGTGGCCTGGCACCTTTGCTGGGCAGGCAATCGCGGCAAACGTTATCTTGCCCTGCGGACCACTGTGTGTTTAAGTGGCATCAATGCCATGCAGTCGGACCACCTAAGCTGGCCCTGCTGGCCAAAATAAAAAACGGACACGGTTTGTGCACTTTTTATTCATTATCTTTGGTGTGTCCGGGAAAGAAGACGTTAAGTTTGATGATGGCTCACCGAAGAACATGAAGCAAGAAGATCCATCGGCCCAGCAGCCAAGCACAAGACATCATCACTGATTAATTTGAAATGTTTTTGTGCATTTGTGATGATGGTGCATTTTTGGTGATGGTGCTTTTTGTGCATTTTTTTATTTGTGTGCATATGGGTGTATGGTGTATTGGTGCAGTGCAATCGGTGTTTCCTCTTTTCAAACATTCTTCTCTTTTCCCATAAAAGACAGGTCCTGGGTTGTAGTTTTGTAAATAAATTAGTGTCTTGTAAATAACATGCTCCCCACCGGCTTTATGTTTAGTTTGAGAATAATTCCGTAATTCGGTTAATTGTGGGCGTGAGTCAGTTAGAGAGTACACAACGCAGCAGGTGGGACATATCTAGTGTTTAAAACTGTCGCACCCAGGGTGTTAGGTTAAATGTAGAGGGAAACCACACCTAAGTGTCACACTAATTAAAAAGGTAGTCCTGATCCTTGCTTGAAGCCGCCCGTCCTCACTGGTATGTGGTTCGGCTCGGGGACGAGCCTGGCGAAAGTAGGGGTGCAGTGTTGCGGTTTTGAGAACCCACACAGGTAACATCATTAAAGGTTAACGGTTGCACTCCAGAGTTAGGCCACATGCAACACGTAGGTCACCTTAGAACGTTAGTTATTTCATAGTATGTGTTTAGGATAAGGCCATTTCCAATAGTTGCATCTGCGTTGTGTAAAACAAATAAGAGTAGGCCCCGTTCAGTTTGCACGCTCCCTCCAATCGACTCCATTGAGCACTATCCAGTATGCACCCCATTGCCCCTCGCGGTTTGTTACGCGTTGGGCCGGTAGCGTTCGCTGCCCTTGGGCTTTCGCTCGAACCAGCCCAAATGCCACGAGGTAAGGCCCGAAAAGGGGGCGGAATGCCAGGGTGGGGGTGTGACCACGTCATGCAGCCATCAAGGGCGGAGCCGGTAAGACCTCAACAACCAATCAAGGTTGAGGCGACATTGCCTGACAGGGTGTGGCTAAAGATTTGAGAGGGTTCGTGAAGCGGCGCTATATAACCGTGAGCGCAAAGCCCTCTGAAGGACTGATGCACGGCACTCATTGCAAAAGGACTTAAGCGCATCAGAGGACTTTTGTGGTAGGCGCCAGTATTGAAGGACTCGTGTGAAAGGATTGTCACGTTTGGCATTCGTGCAGAAGAATTGGGAAAGGCGCTTTGGTGACATCATTGGGGAAGTGGCGCATTGTACATAGCGATACCGGGAGCGCGTATAAAGGCGCTGGTACAACTATTACGTACGCAGTATAATCGCCAGCCTACCTTCCCCCCAGTATAACGGTCCGATCCGCGCCACCGACACGCGGCGATCTCGCCTGCCGTCTACCATCACCAGCTGCTTCGTAGTACGAGTCGGGGACCGGAGCGAGCTGTGGACGCCATCGGTGGACCGTCAACCCGACCATCTACAAACCCCGTGTGAGTCCGAGCCTGAGTCTGAGTGCGAGCGGGCCCGTGTCCAGGGATAAGTAAGACTGAATAAGGCTGCCCTGTGTATCTGCTTCTTCCTCTTCACTATACATTGCCTTTTACTTCTTTTTCCTCTCCTTATTTGTACAAAGTGTGTTTGTGTAATCCTGACAAATCTCACACTCTTACGATGTCTCTCCGAAAAGACCGACTGGACAACCCTCCCATCCACTTTCTGAATAATCCTCTCCAAGAAGTTCTGTCACTCAAGTTTTGGGTCTCACTATCTGCCATGATCTTTCCTAGGAAAACCACATTTCAAATCTGGCCTCCAAAGCCAGTCGCCGACTGGGCATCCTCCGTCGTGCGAAGTTCTTCCTTGGCACACCTGAGCTCCTCACCACATACAAGGCTTTCATCCGCAGCTCAATGGAATACTGCTCTCCCCTCTGGGCTGGTGCTCCTGCCTTACACCTAGCTCGTCTTCACGCTGTTGAAACCAAAGCATTCAGAATCATTGGAATCTCCCACGATGAAGCTAACTCCAAGGGCCTTTCACTCACTCACCGCAGGCAGGTTGGTGGTCTTTCCGTCTTCTACCGACTCCTCTCTGGCCTTGCCCCCCCCCCCCCCCCCAGCTCTCTCTGGGCTCTGTCCCCCAAATATTCCTACAGGTCGCACAAGATCTGCCTGCAACCCTCTTATGGTTAAACTGCCAAAATCAAGACTTTCTGCTCACCTTCACTCCTTCATCCCTCTTTTCTCCCGCCTCTGGAACAAACTCCCTCACTCTCTTCAATCCCACTCCACCCTCCAGATCTTTAAAACAGCTGTTCACCACCATCTCTTATCTTCCCCCATCCAAAACCTTGATCTTTTCTACCCCTGCTAATTTCACCCCAAATCCTACACTTTTTTGAAATACCAACTTCTGTCCTGGAAGTCCTTGGTCTCCTTGTGTTTTATACCTCTCCCCCCCCCCCTTCCCACGCCTCCTCCCCCCAGGCCCTCTCCCTCCCGCGCTTCTCCCTGCTCTCAGGTGTTGTGTTTGTGTGCTTCCCCTCCTCTCCCCATCTGTCTTCCGCTCCCTCTTTTTGTATGTTTTGTTTGTCTGGTTGATTTGTTTGTGAAATAAATGTTAGCTCTTTCACGATCCTCGATTCAGTATTCAAAAAAAGAAGAAAAAAAAAAAAACTTCTCTTCCTTCCCATACAATTGTAAATAAATTATCTGTTCTTCCTGTTTTCCTCTTAATTCGACCCTCTTAGTGATTTCTCAATTGGGTAAGCGTGGCACGATTAAGAACCGCTCCAATCGGGTTAGTCCCTGTTAACGGCCCGAATCACGGCTCGCTTCGCTCGGCGTGTCCACCAACGCCGTGGCTCGGGTGGGGTTATTTCCTTGCTTCATGGCCGGTGTTAGTACTTAGGTAATAAGACTAATTAGGCTTACAACCCTATTTAACACCGACCGGAAGGAACGTGATAGCCCCGGTATCGCGTCGACTCGTAAAAAGACAAGGGGATTAATCCCCCCTTGATAAGGGGGAGGCCGACGTTTGAGATCCGCAACTATATATATATATATATATATATATATATATATATATATATATATATATATATATATATATACACACACACACACACACACACACACACACACACACACACACACAGTCACATGAAAAAGTATTTGACTTTTTCAACGTATTTCAACATACAGCTATTTGATCTTCATTTCAACAATATTGATATACTGAAACGCAAAAGAAACTTACCACCTTTGAAACCTTTAAATATCAACAATAACACTGCGTGTAGTAAATGTGTGAACTTATTTGTGGACAATAGTGTCCTCACTGTCAGATAAAACGGTCACGGATGGTCACTTGAACCTTCAATGGTCACTTCATAGCACAGCTGTTGAACAGCCGTTTTGACTGTCAGTGATTAGCCAAGGGCTACGGGATGATTTTAATGAGCTGCATGTGATGTCTTGATATTGGCTTTAAAACGGCCAGTGCAAAATGGGCATTTCAATCAACATGCCACGATTGTCAAGGGATCAACGGCAGCGTGCCCTGGGCATGCTGCAAGGCGGACTGAGCTACCATGAGTTGGCACGTCGCCTTGGCTGTTCACACCAGACAGAGGTTCAATTGTAACAGTTCAAAATAAAACAAACCAACAATTGCTAATTGAAACATTGGCATTTTATTGATGACATGTCAAGTTTTTGACCAAGATACACCATCTCATCAGTTTGTTCTACAGTACAGAACAGCACAGGGTGCAATGTCAGTCCCCTTTCAATAGCGTGTGTGGCCACCATTGTTTTGGATACAGGCAGTGCATCATCGGCGTATACTGCCTACCAGTCTTTGGATGGATTGCTGCTGGATTCTGTCCCACTCAGTCCTCAATGTCTGAAGCAGTTCTGCCTGTGTCCTGGCCCTGCCAACTACGCGTCTCCCAAGCTCATCCCACAGGTGCTCTATGGGATTCAGGTCAGGGGAGAGCGCAGGCCACTGCATGGTGTTGATGTTCTCGCCTTGGAGAAATGCAGTGGTAAAGCGAGCAGCATGGGGACGAGCGTTGTCATGCTGAAAGGTTCTCAGTTCTGGGTGGTCTAGCAGGAATGGCAGCAGATGAGGTCGCAGGATGTTATCCACATACCGCTGGGCGTTAAGATTCCCATCCACAACCACCAGTGGCGTCCTGTACCAGCCTGATATGGCGGCCCACACCATCACACTTGGGCCACCCCACCTGTTGGCTTGACGCACGCAACAATCGGCATATTGCTCGCCAGTTCTTCTCCAGACACGCTCACGCCCATCAGGACTGTCCACACAGAACCTTGACTCATCGCTGAAAGCGACCTCGTTCCACTGCGCCAAGGTCCACCGCTGATGCTGCTGGCACCATCTCTGTCGGTTGCGGCGATGGGCAGCCGTCATCACGGGGCCTCTGTATGGTCTTCTGGCAGTCAGACCATAGTCATGCAGTCGTCTTCGTGCAGTATCATTGGAGATCCGTGGGTTTGCACGCCCCGGAGTTTCTGCCGCAGTGCGGGATGCTGGACGGAATTGATCCCGCAGGTGACTTCGGACCATCCGCCTGTCCTGCCTTGCAGTGTTGACTCTTGGCCTCCCTGATCGAGGTCTGTCATCTGCAGAGTTGTGGAGGGTGTCTCTGTCCACCAGGGCCGATATCGTCTGGTGTGAACAGCCAAGGCGATGTGCCACCTCACGGTAGCTCAGTCCGCCTTGCAGCATGCCCAGGGCACGCTGCCGTTGATCCCTTGACAATCGTGGCATGTTGATTGAAATGCCCATTTTGCACTGGCCTTTTTAAAGCCAATATCAAGACATCACGTGCAGCTCATTAAAATCATCCCGTACCCCTTGGCTAATCACTGACAGTCAAAACGGCTGTTCAACAGCTGTGCTATGAAGTGACCATTGAAGGTTCAAGTGACCATCCGTGACCGTTTTGTCTGACAATGAGGACACTATTGTCCACAAATAAGTTCACACATTTACTACACGCAGTGTTATTGTTGATATTTAAAGGTTTCAAAGGTGGTAAGTTTCTTTTGCGTTTCAGTATAGATAAAGGTGATATAATATAACAAATATCATGAAACATTTACATTTTGTAGTCCATTTTATAATTTAAATAAACATAAATGCAAATTTCGCATGTGGAAAAAGTAAGTACACCCCTGCATTTATCACTACTTCAAATACCTAAAATTAGAATCAGGTGCACCAGCTCAGGTGCAAATGATTAGAAATGCAACCCTGTGGACTGCTGAGACCTTTTAGACCTTTGAAGACTCTTTAAGACTCCCAAGACCCTTACAACCACCAATACCCCGAAGACCCTTAAATACTATGAAGAACCCAAAAGACCCTCGGTACTCCAAAGATTCAAAGGACCCTGATGACCCCAAAAAAGTTCAAGGTCTAACCCGAATGTAATAGCTAGACTAACCCTAACCCAAGATGAAGTCTAACCCTAATAGACTAACCCTAACGATAGGTTGCAATGCACAACATTCCATCATGTAAAACACTTGATAGGTCAAATTTTCCATGTTAGCAAATTGCTGTTTCCATGGCAACTATTGTTTATGTGGATTTCATAAGTGTTGTGCTGTGCATGTTGTTTTTCTGTGAGCAGGATATATCAAAAAGTTGACAATGGGTTCTCACGAAACTTGGTAGACAGGTTTGGTGTCTGCTAAGAACTAATTGGTTGGAGTTGGAAAAATGTGGGTCCAGATCCGAAACTTTTAAAAAACTCAAGTGATTCTTCACCATTGAGCAAGAGGGCCAAAAACGATATTTAGTACGATATCTCTGAAAGTTATGGACGGATTTGGACGAAACTTGGTAGACAGGTTGGGTGTCGAACACATTCGCAGGCTGTGTGGTGGCATCATTTTATATCTTTTCCTTGTATGCTAAATTGGTGACCCCGACGTGATACAATAGACCGATAAGAGAGGCGCAATGATGCCGCTACAACTTGAACGCATGAAAATTATTCTCACAATCCTGAGCGTCCAACTGCGAATGGTTAGTGAATGTAGTGGGAGGTCCCTGTTGGTCCCGGGTAGGTGTTCCAGACACCAAAATGCCCTCCTACACATGTCGAGACTATACAAGCTTCTGCTGTCCCAAATAACTTGGCCATTGGTTGCCAGATTTTAAGCCCATTATTTAATTTTCATCCTGATTTAATTGCTTAGTTTCTGGTTGTGGCTTTGTGAAGTTTTCCTACAGATGAGATCTTCTTCACCGACCTTTTCGCCTGACGACGTTTTGCAGCACAATTTGCATCCTTTAAACGTTTCTACATTAACCGTCTTATTCCACGTTCGGCAAGTGGAGCTTCAATGTTAAAATGGAAACATTGAACAGAAATGCATTAGAATTTTAAAAATATATATATATATTTCCTCCAAGAGAAGGATTTGTAACAAATCTATTATGATCTAAGTATGTTAAATTGTCGTTTATCCATTATAGATGGTGTTTATAACACGGTAACTAAACAACAGATTATCCACACGGTCATACTCGATACATCACCTGGTCATGATCGGTAAATCACCTGGTCATGCTCTACATCTACCATAAGCATTATTGGAAAATACCCTTGACATATTTAGACCCCTTTAGGCACCTGATACCTTTAGACCCCTTAATACCTTTATAGAGCCCTAGAGGCCATTTGGATATCTGAGGCCCTTTAGACAAAGACTATACCTTTTTCAGTAAGTAATGCACGATGTCCACCCATCCCGAGTCTGGTACTCGTTAAAACCTAGAAGCGTATTGTGTTGGGGGTGGGGGGGGGGGGGGGGGGTTCAAAGGTCAAAGTTGCATAAAATCATCAATTTTCATCCAATTGATTTGAAATTTGCATTTTGGTTCACTGAAGCTTATCGTTTGAGGTCAAAAGGTGAAGTGCCGTGTCAACAATTTCACCCCCATTATGATTAAATGGAAGTTTTGTGAATTTATTACCATACCTAAATAATTTGTAACATATCAAATTGTAACATATACAGCTCATTGTACATGCGTTTGTGTAGTATATAAGTGAAGTCACGAAAAATGGATCACTTTCATTTTTCTCAATACAGGGCTTGATATTTTCTTATTACAAATAAAATATCCACTATTTTACACTTGTATGATGTGTAATGGGGTCTCCTCTACCTGCAGAGACAACTTCAGTGCAATATAACAATTTTTGGTTCTTGCGTGACAGGTTAAAGGCCAAAAAAGGGGGTATTTTTGGCATTAAAATGTAAAGTAGTTAGACTATGATTTTTCTTTGATCAACTATTAATTAGCAGGAAGGTTTTGAGGTGTCTCCTTATTTTGTTATGTAAAATTTAAATGCTAAGGTTTATTTCAGTGAAAAAATTATCGTTCTACCCCTCTTCATTGCGGAGTAATTGAGATGGGAAGATGGCGCTATTTTCAAAGTGAGCTCAATTTGAGTGGTACTAATTATCACTCTACTCCTTTACAAATGCTAAGTAACAGAATAACTATATCTTTTGCATTTTTCTGTTGTAGATACCATTCTCTGTTGAAGTCTATAAGTAAAATTCAATAAACATATCACATCATAAAAAAATTTGTATGAGAAAATCATCAAAAAATTTCCGTCCCCTTATGTCACGTCCGTCACACCCTAATTTAAAGTAAGAGTTACAAAAATATGAAAAAATATGCCTGAGACAGCTTCAACCATTAGCTATTCTCAAACATCAAATGATTAATTTGTGCCTTCATGTTAATTTGTAGAAGGGGAAAATAATGATTCCGTCCCCTGAAGTGTCACATCCGTCACGCTGTGACATAAGTACCAGAAATGACAAACGGTACTACTTTCATGCATTTAAATACATGTACTTAAAGTTATAATGAAACAAGATGTTATCTAGGTCAGCACCACATCACGTCGGCCCGGTCAGCACCACATGACGTCGGCCCAGTCAGCACCACACCACGTCGGCCCAGTCAGCACCACACCACGTCAGCCCGGTCAGCACCACACAACGGCGGCCCGGTCAGCACCATACCACGGCGGCCCGGTCAGCACCACACCACGTCGGCCCGGTCAGCACCACACCACGTCGGCCCGGTCAGCACCACACCACGTCGGCCCGGTCAGCACCACACCACGTCGGCCCGGTCAGCACCACACATCGGCCCGGTCAGCACCACACCACGTCGGCCCGGTCAGCACCATACCATGGCGGCCCGGTCAGCACCACACCACGTCGGCCCGGTCAGCACCACACCACATCGGCCCGGTCAGCACCACACCACATCGGCCCAGTCGGCCCGGAGCCTGGCGCGAAGTCCAAGGACATCAGCACGTCATCCGAAAACAGCTCCGGTTGGTGTGAACCACTCGGTCAATGGCACGTTATGAGATGGTGCGTTGCCATGTCATTGGCTTGTCATTGGCTTGACATGGTGGTGCATAATGCAAGTAATGTGGAAAATAGCCATTTATTGTTGATACACTATCCTTGTTGAGTGTCAAAATTAGATTTTCACTTACCTTGATGCAATTTCATGTTGTCAGGTTGTCACAGTTTACAACTGACATGTTTGATGTGTTTCTGTTATTTGTTCTCAGCTTTCATAGATTTTAGAAGACTGGTATCATGTAAAGAATTTCTGTCATGCAAACTATCATTTATTATGGAAAAGTAATAGTGTAGCAGCATAGCAAACCTGTTGTGCATTTTGTGATACAAGCACCAAATTTGGCACAAATGTACATTAATATGTTGCGAACATTTTCAGATATTGGGCCACTTGAAATTCCGTAATTTTTTTTTTCAAATTTTTTCAAATTTCGTAATTTCAAATTTTTCGGGTGACACCGTCACAATTTCGGTCTTCGAGGCCGGCCGATATAGTGGGGCGGCTTAGCCCAAATATTCAAAAGAATTGTGCATTTTGTGATACAAGCACCAAATTTGGCACAAATGTACATTAATATGTTGCGAACATTTTCAGATATTGGGCCACTTGAAATTCCGTAATTTTTTTTTTCAAATTTTTTCAAATTTCGTAATTTCAAATTTTTCGGGTGACACCGTCACAATTTCGGTCTTCGAGGCCGGCCGATATAGTGGGGCGGCTTAGCCCAAATATTCAAAAGAATTGTGCATTTTGTGATAAAAGCACCAAATTTGGCACAAATGTACATTAATATGTTGCGAACATTGTGTGGTCAGCAATGAAGACGAGAGTCTGAATTACATGTATGCAAAAGACCTTGTGAACCAGTGAAGCAAATACACGGGTAAGCATGAATTAAATCTCGGGCATGATATAATTTCCATGATGTTTACCTCTACACTCAATGGTGGAATAGTCTAGTAGGAAGACTAGGTCCCCCTGCACCCCCCGGAGATATACTTCTAATCAGTGTTTCTAGATTGGAAAAAATGTGTAGAAAATGACTAGCTATGGCCCCAAGCTGAAACAATGTCCCACATACCATTTTTATGCAAATTACTGCTGCCATTATCAAAAAAACGATTTTTGACATATCTCAGCTAATATTGCAGATAATTGAAAAAATAAGGTGTCTAGACTCATGTTTTGACGGGTGTAGATCATGATAGAACTATTCATAACAAGATCACCTGTGTCTATGGTTTGCTAGTATGCTAATTAGTGCTTTATTTACAAAATAATCACAGTTTTACGAAATAATAGACTCATATTAAGGTCCGTCTACACAGACGTTAACACAAAGTTTTATTTTTCTAAATATTACAACTGTCAAAATAGTCCTAGCACTCAATGTGACCACTCTTCTCTTGCTTGTTTTAGATAAACATCATTAGCATTAGTGATTCTACACTGAGTCAGTCATCATCATTTTCATCGAAATCGTCAGAGTCAAACTCTTCTTCTCCTTCCTCTTCCTCCTCCTCTTCGTGCTCTCCTGTGTTCAGAAGATCCACCAGTGAGGTTGGTAGGATGGGACCACTGGACCACATTGGTTTCAACAGTCCTTCATCAGTCCTTATCCATCCTTGCTCCTCATAAGGTTTTGGCTTTTCGATGATAGGTTGATCGGCTCTTTTGTACAATGCTACGCGGTGGTTCACACGCTGGATGTGCGGCTTCAGGGCAGACTGGCATGGAGGAAGGCGAGCCAGATCAACCTTGGACTTGGATGTGAGGGTCTTGTCCTCTCCCACCATTTTTCGTAGCAGCTTGGCACGGACAATGTCCACTGATGACTCGCGACTCTGGCCGTACATCACACAGGTGAATTTTTCTAACTGCCTCTCCACCTCAGGGTTGGCATCCCAGTTGTCACCCAGTTCACCGAATGCCCTGTGAAACCTGGGATTCTTCTCCAGCTTTTTCAAGGGCCCGACTTTTCCCTTCCCTTTGAAGGCACTGGTGCAGTCTTCTCCGCTGAACACATAGTACCCCAGGAGAGTGGCACAGTAGTCCTCTCCCAGGGATTCTGCCAGCTCAGAGACGTTGACAAGTTGGCGATGCTTCCCTGACCCTGTATCCAGGTACACCGTCAGCTTGATGTTGTGGGCATGGTGGAGCAGGATCAGGAGGATGTCTGTGTCCGGTGTTCTGACTACAGCGTTCTTGTATCCGATGGTAGCAGCATGATGGAGGTACAGAACCACCCTGGTATCAGTCTCTTCCTGGTTGCTGTAGATCGTGGGGAGTTCACGTACCTCGACCTGAAACACAAAAAGGCACCGCATTTCAATCACCAGTCACTGCCCGTTTCAGATCTAGACAAACATCACAGGTAATCACCTTTTTTTCAGGAAAAATTACAAATTGAATCGCCATTCACGAAGGGCTTTCAATTTTACCTTGCCATTCGTTGAGGCAAGTTGGTGGGCCTTCCCCTCCACGATCAGCACAGCCATCTCTGTTCTCTCCAGCCTGGTAGCTGCCTCTTGTCCACTCCACACTTTCAGAAGAAGCTGGCACATCTGCTTTTTGTTGTCGTCATTTGCAAGGAACATTTTGAAGTCATATGGCTTCCTGGTTGCTGGTCCAGCCAGAATGATCTTCTCTGAGCTGCCCCGCCTCAGCCTTTCCTGCGCTTTGATTGACTCAGGATGGTAACTGTCAGTGGAGAACAGAAAGTGCTGCTTGGCCACCATCTGATCAAGCACCTGCAAGCATATCTCACCACATGTTGGGGGAAGGTTGGCAAGGGTATGCAGCAGCGCCATTCCATCCTGGATGAACAGGGCATCCTTGGGGTATTGCAGATCTTGTGGTGTGGTGTCCTCTAAAAGGTAGTGCAGAATGGAGGCTTTGTTGGTTTTGCAGAAGAACCCATCTGGTGTCCCAAGGCTAGGAGGCACTGGCATCAGGCACCCGTGCTGTGGTTGTTCGGCACCATCTCTGGTATGCCCCAAACTGACTGTACAGGCCAGCAAAGCCACCTGAAAAGTGAACATATTTTAATTGCATAACCCAATCATTAAAAGGGAAATGTTTTGTAAGAGCAGTTTACATCATATAAAGCTGGTTTCTACAGTTTCAAATGTATAATGTACTGAAAGAAAATGATGTACCTGATGATTTAGCAAAGCGCATGAACGTTTCTTCCATTGTCTTGTCGACAGCACTGAGTGCCCCTGGTATCATCGAGCGAGCCACTGCGATTGCACCCATAGTAAGCAGGTCCTTGGCCCCTGGGTGCGTGCTTTCCAGATTTGTCAGGTGGACTTCCAGCCAAGTCAGATATCTGTAAAGTACAGAGAGGGAAATACTGTAGACATTTATTGGAATAGCTCCTCTCATAATACATGAACCCAAGTATCAATTAAAATCTACTCAGTGATGGTTATACATTTTACCATGTATGCTACACAAACCTGGAGTAGTTGTGTCCGTCAAAGGCGAAGAAGATATCTGCCATCTCTCCGTTACACTTGTGAAACAGCTGGAGGTTGTTGGTCTTCACAGAGTGGAGGAGCATGAAGACAAGATGGCAGTGGGTAATGAACGACATCCAGAAGGCAGCTGTCTTCCCCAGGTGGCCCTTGCGCACCTTTTCCTCAAAGGCATGGTACTTTTTGATGAGGAGTAGAGTTGAGGGGTCTTTGAGGGCTTCATCGAGGTGCTCTCGGTTGCAAGACTGGGTCATTCTGAGAAGCACAGCAGGGTCAGAGATCATGATGTTCTCCTCCTCAGTGAATCTCTCCATCAACAGCCTCTCCATTGCCTCACACACTGTTTTGAGGCAAAAGAGGGACTTTGCGTAGGCCTTTCCACTGAGAACACCTTTGAGAGATCCACTTGTTACTAGTTGTGCCTCAAAGAGAATCTCTGCATATCCAGAACCACGCATCTTGTGTCCAGTGAGCATCCCGATGTAGTTCATGGATGTGTGGAAGGGTCCAATCGTTACTACATGACTAGCAAATTCATTTGGCCAGCGCCAGATGATGGGAAGGGCTTTCATGCAGACACCCAGATCAAATGTATTCAGGACCCATCTCTGACCCACCTCAGCAGTTGCTGCCTCGGAACGCTTCAGTAGCTCACGAACAACTGCGTTGTCTGTGATCGGTTGGTGGATAGGCGTGCAGTAGTCGACTGTTGATTTGCTGGGTGGGGGAGAACCAGTTGCAGAGGTGAAACCCCCTAGCCCAGGCACAGGCTGCAGGCCACAGCTTCCGATGTATCTGATGAAGAGCCAGATGTAGTACTCTTGCATCGTAGTGGCATAGACTGTGTCATTCTCTGCTGGCGGTGTGAATGATGAGCCTTCAGGGAACTTCGGGCCAACGCGAGTAAAGTGCAAGGGTGGGAGAGTTTTTGGTGTGTCGACCTTCAGGCTACGCTGTTGTGACCTATTGATGGTAGGTAGCATTCGGTCCTTGCTGCTCTCGAACCCGGGCTTGACCTCCTGCACCATGATTCCTCCAGCACTGTTTACAATGTTGCTGCCGTGCACACTGGTAGTGGTTTTATTCAAGTTGTCCCACTCACAGTGGAATACAAGGTTGCCCTCTCCTGTCACAATTTGTGGTGTACGATAAGTTGAGACTTCATCCAGGACCTTGGCGAGAGCAGTTTCCAACTCCAAGGCGAAATCGTAGCTCTCAGAGTGTCCAAGCCTGTGTAGTATTGTGGTGAGCTGTTTGCTTCGGAACAGGTGCCTTACAGTCACACAGAGGAGAATGTGCTTTGGTAACTTCCATTTTCCATCTGACACTGCACGGCACAGATCTTGTCCAATGGAGAAGACCAGACGCTTCACCTTTTCTGTCTCGATGCCCTCCTTGCCAGTCATTAGCACGCTGAGAAAGCGGACAAGGTCTGGAGGTAGGATGTCTTCAGGATTGAGCTCCATGTCTTCAGCTGTTGGTGGCCATGGTTGGTCTTTACACTCTCTGAAAGCCTGTAGAATACCCTGGCGAAGTTGGAGGGCAACATTTTGGTTCTTGTTTGTGCTTCCGAGTGTGAATGCTCGTGCGAGAGCATTGGAAACTGTTATGTTTGAGCTGTGCACAAGCCAGAAAGAAATGACATCACATTTGTCATGATCAACCTTCGTGAAGTGGATATGCTCCTTGATTGGGTCATTCTGTAGGCGTTTCAGTAGTTTCTCTGACCGATAATTTGAGTTCTCATATCCATTCAGTTTCAGTTCCTCGACATAGAGCAAGCGCAAGGAAGAAAGCTGTAGAACTTTATTCTGCTGGATGACCTGGGTTTGAATGTGTTCCAGTACTGAGTTGAATGCCTTTTCATGGGCGGCTGACATGCAAGCCTGCTCCTTTGGTGCTTCGGCTCTGTGAATCGCACGCTCATAGTTGTAGAATGCTGTGCGGAAAGCTTTAAAACATGACGGATGGTGTTTGGCCTCACATGCAAAGAGGTCTTTGTTTTTCACCTTTCGATGGAGTCGATAGAGACCCATTTTCTCAGCCCGTGTTTCGATTTGCTCCCATGCATTTTCTTTGTTTTTAAAGGATGGGAAGGTTGTAGGCCTCTCAGTATTGCGATGAGCATCTTTGGTCTCAACTTTCTCACAAAATATACACTCTGGCGGGAAGATGGGTTCAGCAGAACCTCCTGGTTTACGAGGAGAGTGATGCCATGATGAGGTTGATGGCCCTGGTTCTGTATCATCTCCCAGACGATGAAAGTGGCGGACAAAGTGCTTATAACACTTGCTGTGATATCCTACTCTTTCTAGGTCATCAGGAAGAGTTGCCGGGATCTGATCACATACTGATTGCATACGACATGGGGAGTCATGCGGTTGGTTGAGACGTCTATCCCGGATCTTTTGAAGCAGTTGCAGTTTTTCTGAAGCAGATCCTTTAATTTTACGGAGGGGCGTGAAATCCCCATGATCAGACATGGATGGTACATGAAGGATGCATGTAGGAGGAGAGCTTTGGGCTGCAGGTTCTACACTCCGTTTTCTTTTGGGCATGCTTGCTGTCGATGTCTACCATCACTGTTAAATGACAAATAAGAAATCACGAATGATGTTAAAAGTGCCTGTGAAAGGAGGCTCTGAGTTTTCAGTGAGGTAACAGAGGTTCTGAGTCATGTTCTACACTAGGGTACTTTTTAGCTGACTAAACCATGTTTAGTGGCATCAAAAGTGCTAATAGCTAAAACATCTAAATTCTTCCACACTAACGTTAGCTATCTAGGCCAATGAAACATTGTGCTAAGTTACTGTAGCTAGCTCAGCTGTCGTGCCTCTTTCTGGTTCAATTCATATACAGAAGTCAACAGATATGTCTCATGTTTGGCATTAACAAAAGTTTAAGTTACACCGACATTAGGAACATACTGTACATAGATGAGGCTAGCTTTAACGTTAGCTAACATGGTGCTAGCTGGCTCAGCTGTTATTCTGCCTGTTTATGATTTCATGCAGAAACTGAAGTCAAGAGTGTGAGTAACATTATAGTTAGCATCTTACCTGGCTAGATTGGAGGATGAATACCAAGAACAACACACAGATGGAATGGAAGACTGAACTTTCAACTGAGGTATTCAATAACATCAACGTTACCAATTGATACGAGCGCGCGACATTACCAATTGATACGAGCGCGCGAGCGCGCATGTTACATGGATGGAAATGTAAAATGGCAGCTATAGCAGCACTAATTTGGATCTCTAGTCTGTCATTTCTGCACTGTGATTGGATAACATAAAAAAATATGTTTGGGAGTTAACAGCAGGAGTTGGTAGATTTTACGTGGGCTGGGTGAGAAACCTTTAAATAAGCAAGTGAAAATCTCTCGCAATACAAAGTCAATGGTGGGAAGAAAAGTTGAGTGGTACCAATGTTACTGCCAATGTCCCGCCCCTATGCAAGACTCAGGAGCATCTTGTTGACATTTAACCTTGAAAATACCTGGGTTTAGACCCCTTATGTACCATGTTAAGTTATCTGCAGTATTAACGTATCCTTATCATTTGTAAAACTGATTATTTTGTAATTACAGCATTAATATGCATACTAGTATACCATAGACACATGTAATCATGTTATGAATAGTTCTATCATGATCTATGCCCTTCAAAACATGGGTCTAGACACCTTCATTTTTCAATTATCTGCAATATTGGCTGAGATATGTCAAAAATCGTTTTTTTGATAATGGCAGCAGTAATTTGCATAAAAATGGTATGTGGGACATTTTTTCAGCTTGGGGCCATAGCTAGTCATTTTCTACACATTTTTTCCAATCTAGAAACACTGATTAGAAGTATATCTCCAGGGGGTGCAGGGGGACCTAATCTTCCTACTAGACTAGAAGGAGGTAATGTTTTGATCCCAGCTTGTCTGTATGTCTGTTTGTCTGTTAGTCCACAAAATTCCAGACAAAGCTTGTAGTAGTGGTAGTTGTAGTGGTAGTGGTGATAACAGAAATTGTTATATAGAACTGAACTTATATTATTATTATATGCAGAAAATAACTTCATTTCTATATGCCCTGCAGTGGACAGGTTAATTGGTTTATGCACTGAAGGGGTCACCCTGGTGTGCACTGCTGTGTTCTGCCTCACTGAGTTGTTCAGGTATGATGTACTCAGCACAAGCTTCCGGTCGGCCCGGAGGTGGGGGTGCGGGGCCTGTCACGGAACGTCAAAACAAACGGCCTGCCGGGGCCGCCCAAAAGTCGGGCGTGAGGGGCGCGTCCACTAATGGAACGCCTCTCGCTTCCCAGATCGAGGGCCACGTGGTCAGGAGAACCTCGTCCCTTCCGGTTACACTTTGCCTATCGGCTGGCCTCGAAGACCGAAATTGTGACGGTGTCACCCGAAAAATTTGAAATTACGAAATTTGAAAAAATTTAAAAAAAAAAATTACGGAATTTCAAGTGGCCCAATATCTGAAAATGTTCGCAACATATTAATGTACATTTGTGCCAAATTTGGTGCTTGTATCACAAAATGCACAATTCTTTTGAATATTTGGGCTAAGCCGCCCCACTATAACAAGTATCTTATGATTTCCATACATTGTCGCTTATGTCACGTCCATCACACTGAGGTGATATTGCCTTTAATGTTAAAATACACTGTACTTGGTGAACTAAGAGGGGTATATCGTATAAAGACATGAGGCATACAATAGATTTTGAGAGTATTTTGTACTCATGACCCCTAGAATTTGCCAGAGGAAAACTTTTCATGGTAGATTGTGGTAGAGCGACACAATATGGCAACACCAGCAAACCAATGTTACATTTTTCCATCACAGACTTACACTTAGTATTTTTTTCTGATAGTTTTCACCCCTCTGCATCTTCAAATGCCAAGAAAATAATATTAATTAGAGGTAAACATTTCTAGGCACATGATCTTATCAGTGTGACGGACGTGACATAAGATATTGAATTGTCTAATTCACAAGCCTCCATTTTAAAAGCAAGGCAAGCCGTTATCTTCTAATCATTATTTTTGTACACGTGGACCCTCATACTCTAAAATAAAGCAACAGACAAACTGTTTAAAGGTAGAAAAATTTCCACTGCTGATTTTTACATTAGTGTTCCATTTTTTGTGACTTCACTCATATGCGAGTATAACTTGAAAAAAAGGGTCAAAGGTCAAGGCCATCTGAAACATGTAAAACACCACTTAGGCAGCAATTAGAAAATGTAACAATCAAATTTGGTATGCATAACGTCCAATGTTATCAAAACACTTAATTGGTCAAATTTTTCAAATTACCAAATTACTGTTTCCATGGCAACAATTGTTGTTTGGAATCCGCAAGTATCATGTCAGGCATGACATGGCATCTATCTTGTTTGATTTTGAGCAGGATATCTCAAGAAGTTATGGACGGATTGAGACGAAACTTGGTGGACAGGTTGGGTGTGGAATAAGGACTAATTTATCAGATTTTGGTGAAGATCCGGATCTTGATCGGATAAAAAAAAAATTAATTTCTAAAGTGATTTTTCATAATTGATAGGCCCTATATATATATATATATATATATATATATATATATATATATATATATATATATACTGTATATATATATATATTGTTGTGGATATGAGAATGTTTTTTTAATTTATTGTTGTGTAATAAATTGTGGTAAAATGTCACCCTCCTTCCTGCATTTGTTGTTGTATAAAGGTCAAAGGGCGTTCCCGTAGTTAATTCCATAAAGCATACACGAAGGACACCATATATCCCTGTTCAGTAGTTATTTCCTTATGTGTATTAGGGTAAGGCCTTGTCTTCCATTAACTTAATACTCCATTGCACTGAATTACATAAGATAGATCCCCTTTCAATTCCCTCAAAGCCTCCATTACCAACTGCATTCCCCTTTTTGCATCCTTTACCGACTGAATTGGGCGGTTTGCTGCAATTGCTGCCATTGAACATGTGCTCGGGTCGGGGAAGAAAGGCATGTCCCCACCTCGTCATAGAGGGGAGGAGTGAGTCAGCCCCACTCAACCAACCAAGAACAAGGGGTTGGACTTGGAGAGGGTGTGGAGAGAAACATCAAGGAGGTTCGCGAAGGTTCAGGGGCGTGGCATATATAACCCGCAGAAGACGCCCCCACCTCAGACGAGTCCTGAAAAAAGCACGTGACGTCCACACAGCGGCACGAGCAAACGATTGGGGCAGCAGATGAGTTCGGAGAAGTGCGAGAGAAGCGCGGGGAAGCCTTGACAGAAGTGCGAAACAAGAAGCGCGGGGAAGCCTTTGACAGAAGTGCGAAGTAAGAAGTGCAACGAAAGAGTTGCGCCCCACCAGTAGTTTTGGCTCCACCAGCAGTTGACTCCACCAGGCCGCTTCGACCCGTTACCCCGCGGGAACCAGACTGCGGTGGCATCGGTGGCCGTCGAGGTCCAGCCCGATGTCCCGTGCGGAATCAAGCCCGAACCATCTGCCCCAGCTGAACCTTCCCATTCCTCCTTCCAGCATTCATCCCTGCCATTCTATCCTTCTTGTGTACGTGAGTTTGTTTTGTTTGTTCTGTCCCTGGGTTAATTAAGACTGCTATAGGTAAGCTAGGAATTTGCACTGTGTCCTTCTGGTCCGTCCCTCTTTCTATTTTATTTTCTTATCTTTCCTCCTCCTTGGTTTCTTTGATTGTGTAAATAGTAACAAATTATATTCATATTTCCACCCTTTTGCTTTGGTGTTCTTCTTCTTCACATCCTTCGCTTTAGTCTTTTCCCCATTGAATATCTGTGGCGCGATTTTGGCCAACGTTCAGGAATCGGGTTAGTCGGGGTAACTGTTCGGGCGCGGCGGCCATCCGCTCGGCCAATCAACATCCTAGCCGCGTCCGTAACAAGTGGTGTCAGGAGTGTCGGATTCGGACCTGAAGCGCTTCGCGCGCTCAAATTACGAGTGGCCCAAAAATTGTATTTTATAAAATCCTAAATTTGAAAGTCGCGCCATGGCTGGTCAAGGCGACGCGATGCAGGTGGGTGAGCTAGAAGAGGGGTTAGGGGTAATCCAGGATCAAAGGGAAGAAATGGTGGAGGAGAGCAATGGTGAGGTGGTTGAGGGAGTATCAGGCGCACAACATGGCGCCCTCACGCACGTGGTTACAGCGGCACCAAATTTAGCCGCGCCCGTGGTCGCAGCAGCCGAGCCCGAGATGCCAGAGTACATGCGAGTCTTTAAGATTCAAATGATGGCAAAAATGGATGTCCAAAGTGATAAGTCCACCCGAGAGCGAAGAGAAATGGGTGGCCAATTGAGAGACGGGTTAAACAATATGGGAAAAAAATATGAGGGGTTAGACAATAAATTTGAGGGGTTAAACAACGGGATAAAAGAGGTGAAGAATGGGTTAACGGGGGTGGAAAATAGAATGGCTGCCCAGGAGAATCAGATAGAGGGGGTGAAAAATTGGTTAAGGGGGTTAGAAAACACAATGGACGACAAATTGCGGGAAGTAGGGGAGCAATCCGCCCGGGAAATCAAACAAATGGGGAACCAGATAGAGGAGGTGAAAATCGGGTGAGAAGGTAAATTGGATGCTCAGAGGGATGAATTGGGACAGATGAGGGTGGCATCTACTAAAGAAAGGGAGGAGATGAAGGAGGAAATACGACGAAGAGGATGACAAGGATGATGATGAGTCTGAGGAGGAGGAGGCTGCTACAAATATGAAGAAAACCGTGAAGGGAAATAAAAATCAAGCCAATGGACACGTTCTGTGCAGGTTTAATTCCACCAATAGGCCGCCAGTAAGAAAATTAAAGAAAGACAACATCTGGAAGAACAAATAGCCAGCAGAGGGAGCCGAAGAGCAAGAGACCACCAGCAGGGTTTGTCGGTTTATTTTTCATTGAACTGTGGTGACTGTGCACCGATTGGTGCTTGAGGGTGCTTTGGTGCTTTCTGGTGCGTCAATGCAGGGCAGACTGTCTCCCCCCCCCCCCCCCAGAAAGAACAATCACAGGTCCTGGGTTGCGTTTTGTAAATAAAGTAACGTCATTGTAAATAATGCTCCCCACCGTCAATGTATAGTTTGAAGACAATTCCGCAATTCGGTTAGCTGTGGGCGTGAGTCTGTTAGGTCGGGTGCAATGGAGCAGCGGGACATATTTATTGGTGTTTTAAAACTGTCACACTCAGGGTCAGGTTAAAAGTAGAGGGAACTACACCTACGTGCCACACTAAGGTAAAAGTTATAGGCCCGGGCCGTGCCGAAGGGGAGGAGGGTGCAGTGTTGTGGATATGAGAATGTTGTTTGTTTTTATTGTTGTGTAATAAATTGTGGTAAAATGTCACCCTCCTTCCTGCATTTGTTGTTGTATAAAGGTCAAAGGGCGTTCCCGTAGTTAATTCCATAAAGCATACACGAAGGACACCATATATCCCTGTTTAGTAGTTATTTCCTTATTATGTGTATTAGGGTAAGGCCTTGTCTTCCATTAACTTAATACTCCATTGCACTGAATTACATAAGATAGATCCCCTTTCAATTCCCTCAAAGCCTCCATTACCAACTGCATTCCCCTTTTTACATCCTTTGCCGACTGAATTGGGCGGTTTGCTGCAATTGCCGCCATTGAACATGTGCTCGGGTCGGGGAAGAAAGGCGTGTCCCCACCTCGTCATAGAGGGGAGGGGTGAGTCAGCCCCACTCAACCAACCAAGAACAAGGGGTTGGACTTGGAGAGGGTGTGGAGAGAAACATCAAGGAGGTTCGCGAAGGTTCAGGGGCGTGGCATATATAACCCGCAGAAGACGCCCCCACCTCAGACGAGTCCTGAAAAAAGCACGCTACGTCCACACAGCGGCACGAGCAGACGATTGAGGCAGCAGATGAGTTCGGAGAAGTGCGAGAGAAGCGCGGGGAAGCCTTGACAGAAGTGCGAAACAAGAAGCGCGGGGAAGCCTTTGACAGAAGTGCGAAGTAAGAAGTGCAACGAAAGAGTTGCGCCCCACCAGTAGTTTTGGCTCCACCAGCAGTTGACTCCACCAGGCCGCTTCGACCCGTTACCCCGCGGGAACCAGATTGCGGTGGCATCGGTGGCCGTCGAGGTCCAGCCCGACGTCCCGTGCGGAATCAAGCCCGAACCATCTGCCCCAGCTGAACCTTCCCATTCCTCCTTCCAGCATTCATTCCTGCCATTCTATCCTTCTTGTGTACGTGAGTTTGTTTTGTTTGTTCTGTCCCTGGGTTAATTAAGACTGCTATAGGTAAGCTAGGAATTTGCACTGTGTCCTTCTGGTCCGTCCCCCTTTCTATTTTATTTTCTTATCTTTCCTCCTCCTTGGTTTCTTTGATTGTGTAAATAGTAATAAATTATATTAGTATTTCCACCCTTTTGCTTTGGTGTTCTTCTTCTTCACATCCTTCGCTTTAGTCTTTTCCCCATTGAATATCTGTGGCGCGATTTTGGCCAACGTTCAGGAATCGGGTTAGTCGGGGTAACTGTTCGGGCGCGGCGGCCATCCGCTCGGCCAATCAACATCCTAGCCGCGTCCGTAACAAGTGGTGTCAGGAGTGTCGGATTCGGACCTGAAGCGCTTCGCGCGCTCAAATTACGAGTGGCCCAAAAATTGTATTTTATAAAATCCTAAATTTGAAAGTCGCGCCATGGCTGGTCAAGGCGACGCGATGCAGGTGGGTGAGCTAGAAGAGGGGTTAGGGGTAATCCAGGATCAAAGGGAAGAAATGGTGGAGGAGAGCAATGGTGAGGTGGTTGAGGGAGTATCAGGCGCACAACATGGCGCCCTCACGCACGTGGTTACAGCGGCACCAAATTTAGCCGCGCCCGTGGTCGCAGCAGCCGAGCCCGAGATGCCAGAGTACATGCGAGTCTTTAAGATTCAAATGATGGCAAAAATGGATGTCCAAAGTGATAAGTCCACCCGAGAGCGAAGAGAAATGGGTGGCCAATTGAGAGACGGGTTAAACAATATGGGAAAAAAATATGAGGGGTTAGACAATAAATTTGAGGGGTTAAACAACGGGATAAAAGAGGTGAAGAATGGGTTAACGGGGGTGGAAAATAGAATGGCTGCCCAGGAGAATCAGATAGAGGGGGTGAAAAATTGGTTAAGGGGGTTAGAAAACACAATGGACGACAAATTGCGGGAAGTAGGGGAGCAATCCGCCCGGGAAATCAAACAAATGGGGAACCAGATAGAGGAGGTGAAAATCGGGTGAGAAGGTAAATTGGATGCTCAGAGGGATGAATTGGGACAGATGAGGGTGGCATCTACTAAAGAAAGGGAGGAGATGAAGGAGGAAATACGACGAAGAGGATGACAAGGATGATGATGAGTCTGAGGAGGAGGAGGCTGCTACAAATATGAAGAAAACCGTGAAGGGAAATAAAAATCAAGCCAATGGACACGTTCTGTGCAGGTTTAATTCCACCAATAGGCCGCCAGTAAGAAAATTAAAGAAAGACAACATCTGGAAGAACAAATAGCCAGCAGAGGGAGCCGAAGAGCAAGAGACCACCAGCAGGGTTTGTCGGTTTATTTTTCATTGAACTGTGGTGACTGTGCACCGATTGGTGCTTGAGGGTGCTTTGGTGCTTTCTGGTGCGTCAATGCAGGGCAGACTGTCTCCCCCCCCCCCCCCCAGAAAGAACAATCACAGGTCCTGGGTTGCGTTTTGTAAATAAAGTAACGTCATTGTAAATAATGCTCCCCACCGTCAATGTATAGTTTGAAGACAATTCCGCAATTCGGTTAGCTGTGGGCGTGAGTCTGTTAGGTCGGGTGCAATGGAGCAGCGGGACATATTTATTGGTGTTTTAAAACTGTCACACTCAGGGTCAGGTTAAAAGTAGAGGGAACTACACCTACGTGCCACACTAAGGTAAAAGTTATAGGCCCGGGCCGTGCCGAAGGGGAGGAGGGTGCAGTGTTGTGGATATGAGAATGTTGTTTGTTTTTATTGTTGTGTAATAAATTGTGGTAAAATGTCACCCTCCTTCCTGCATTTGTTGTTGTATAAAGGTCAAAGGGCGTTCCCGTAGTTAATTCCATAAAGCATACACGAAGGACACCATATATCCCTGTTTAGTAGTTATTTCCTTATTATGTGTATTAGGGTAAGGCCTTGTCTTCCATTAACTTAATACTCCATTGCACTGAATTACATAAGATAGATCCCCTTTCAATTCCCTCAAAGCCTCCATTACCAACTGCATTCCCCTTTTTACATCCTTTGCCGACTGAATTGGGCGGTTTGCTGCAATTGCCGCCATTGAACATGTGCTCGGGTCGGGGAAGAAAGGCGTGTCCCCACCTCGTCATAGAGGGGAGGGGTGAGTCAGCCCCACTCAACCAACCAAGAACAAGGGGTTGGACTTGGAGAGGGTGTGGAGAGAAACATCAAGGAGGTTCGCGAAGGTTCAGGGGCGTGGCATATATAACCCGCAGAAGACGCCCCCACCTCAGACGAGTCCTGAAAAAAGCACGCTACGTCCACACAGCGGCACGAGCAGACGATTGAGGCAGCAGATGAGTTCGGAGAAGTGCGAGAGAAGCGCGGGGAAGCCTTGACAGAAGTGCGAAACAAGAAGCGCGGGGAAGCCTTTGACAGAAGTGCGAAGTAAGAAGTGCAACGAAAGAGTTGCGCCCCACCAGTAGTTTTGGCTCCACCAGCAGTTGACTCCACCAGGCCGCTTCGACCCGTTACCCCGCGGGAACCAGATTGCGGTGGCATCGGTGGCCGTCGAGGTCCAGCCCGACGTCCCGTGCGGAATCAAGCCCGAACCATCTGCCCCAGCTGAACCTTCCCATTCCTCCTTCCAGCATTCATTCCTGCCATTCTATCCTTCTTGTGTACGTGAGTTTGTTTTGTTTGTTCTGTCCCTGGGTTAATTAAGACTGCTATAGGTAAGCTAGGAATTTGCACTGTGTCCTTCTGGTCCGTCCCCCTTTCTATTTTATTTTCTTATCTTTCCTCCTCCTTGGTTTCTTTGATTGTGTAAATAGTAATAAATTATATTAGTATTTCCACCCTTTTGCTTTGGTGTTCTTCTTCTTCACATCCTTCGCTTTAGTCTTTTCCCCATTGAATATCTGTGGCGCGATTTTGGCCAACGTTCAGGAATCGGGTTAGTCGGGGTAACTGTTCGGGCGCGGCGGCCATCCGCTCGGCCAATCAACATCCTAGCCACGTCCGTAACAATATATATATACAGTGAAACCTTGACTTACGAGTGCACCAGCTTACGAGTTTTCCGAGATACGAGCCGTCGCTCGGTCGGTTTTTTGCTTTGTGATGCGAGCCGAGATCTGAGTTACGAGCGAGCGAGCTTGGATATAAAACACGTAATCGTCGAAAAACATGAGCGAGGTGTGCGTGTTGTCGACTTGGTGAGGCAGTACGATCGTAGTACTTCTACGATATGTACGATTTTGAAGCAGAAGGAGTCGATAAAGGCTATAACGCCAGCCAAGGGCGTTAAGATTATTTCAAAGCTCCGGACCTCTGTCCATGAAGAGATGGAGAAGTTGTTGTTTGTGTGGTTGACGGAGAAGCAGCTCGCAGGAGATACCGTGACCGAGAGCATCATCTGTGAGAAGGCACGAGACATTTACGTGGATTTGGTGCAGCAGACGGCGGGAACACCAACGGACGAGGCATCGGAAGAGTCATTCAAAGCCAGTCGGGGATGGTTTGATAATTTTAAGAAGAGGACCGGCATTCACTCCGTCGTCAGGCATGGTGAGGCAGCAAGCTCGGATGTGAAGGCAGCTGAAGATTTTATTATAACTTTTGCCGAACTGATAGAAGCCGAAGGATACATCCCCCAGCAAATCTTCAACTGTGACGAGACAGGGCTCTTCTGGAAAAAGATGCCGAGGAGGACGTATATAACGGCAGAGGAGAAGAGCATGCCAGGCCACAACTTGTTCAGAGTGCCAGCGATAGCTCGCCTTCTCTTTGTGGAAGACACGGTGAGATCCTTAACATCCAACAACTAATGGGACGCAAACGGGGCGCCCAGTTTAGTGGTACACACATTGATGAATCACCCTGCCTGTGAAACACCGACATGACAGGTTATAGCTGGGTCGGGATTCAAACCCAGGCTGGACAGTTTAGAGTCAAGTGTGCGTACCTCCAGTCCAGGCCATCCTGCCAACTTGTATGCTGCATACAGGTGAAATATAAAGCGGGAGATATTTTTATATATATACAGTATTTCAAAAAAAATTGGTGTGGTTTTTGGGGGGCTGGAACGGATTAATAGCATTTCAATTCATTTTAATGGGGAAATTTAATTTGAGAAACGAGCAAATTGAGTTACGAGCTCGGTCACAGAACGAATTAAACTCGTAAGTCAAGGTTTCACTGTATATATATATATATATATATATATATATATATATATATATATATATATATATATATATATATATAAATAAATATATATATATATAGAAATATATATATATAAATATATATATATATTGTTACAGACGCGGTTTTGGATGTTAGTTTACCGAGCGGTTTGGTATGACCGCGTCTGCACAGTTTACCCGATTCCAGTCGAACGTTGGCCAAATCGCGCTATGCTAAATCAATTGAGGAAAGGACACAACGGCTGGGTTAAATGACACGACACCAGGGGTACAGTTCTCAAGACCTCCGGAGGAGGTTATAATATGGGATATGCGGAACGTTTAGATTACAAGGACAAGAGGGACAGCATAGGAAGGTGGGCACTTAATCACGGTCTTATAGTAGCCCCGACAGACCACAGATAAACAGGACAAAACTGACTCACACAGGGATTGATGGCAAGGAAGGGCAGGTAGTCGAGGCTCAAGGTGCACCTTGGCTCAGGCGCAGAATCGACCCGGTCCGGTCCAGAGATGCGGGAGGTCTCTCAGCGCTCGGAGGTGGCGACTTCTCTTTCCAAGCTGGGGGCGCATCTGACGTCACGTCCGGTAAGTGGCTGCGTATATCCAGCGGGGAGTGACACGCCCTCGGCTCGTTAGCTCCGCCCCAGATGGAATCGGCCCGTTGCTTCTTATTGGGTGCGGGGGGTTACCGGGCTCCGCCCTTGACGAGGGGCCGACAGTCAGCCCCTTCGTGGTAACCCCGTCGGCGCACATGGGCAATGGCGGCTAACCAAGCCGGAGTGAGGACGCACACTCCCCGCGCGCTGTTGTTGTAGTTGTTGTTGTTGTTGTTGTTTCATGAGGAAGATGGGAGGAGGTATGGGGAGGTCCTAAACTCACTACTGGTGCCATACAATCACATTCTGGTGCAACGAAGAGTCAGAATTAATGGAAACGAGTCCTTAACTGACATAGACTAAGAATAACTAGCAAGATGTCCTATAGTTGTCTACGTGAGATGCGGTGAACCTGGGCACGACAGTTAATGGGGGAAAAATGGGAAGGTCGGTTCTACAGAGTGTTGTTTACAGACAATGGGACTAGGGAATGGGGGATTGGGGATAGTTGGGGAGTATTGGGGAAATAGGGGAATATTTACAAGCGGATATGGAGGCCAAATCCCATATCCGCAACATTGCACCCTTCTCTACCCTCAGGGCGTCCCGACCCGATAAATTTTTACCTACTTTAGTGTGGCACTCAGATGTAGTTCCCTCTACTATTAACTCTACCCTGAGTGCGACAGTTTTACAGATGTTCACAATTGAGTAAATATGTCCCCCTGCGACGTTGCACCCTTCTCCTCACAGAAACACACCCACAGGATAACCGAATCGCGGAAAGAATTCTCAAACTAAACATACAGCCGGTAGGGAGCATTATTTACACAAGACTACACTGATATTTACACTACGATCCAGGACCTGTTTTTGGAGGAACACATGCAGATGTTATGCATAGAGAGAGCACGCATGCCAGCATCGATACACCAACCCACGAGTGCTCTGTGGCCTTACGGCCTTTAATAATGTGCAGAGCACCCCATCCAAGCACCAAAAGCACCACCCCATAACACAGTCAGCACCATCCGGTGCACCAATCAAATGTTCATAAATCACCGGTGGTGTCGCAGCCGGCCGATGTTCTGCCGCTGGTCTTGCCTTCGTGTGGTGCACTTGGCCTTCTGGCTTCCTTGGAAAATAAAGAAAGGCGCCAACCGCGTCCATTTCTGTATTGTGGCCGTCAGGGGCCAACTATTAGTGGTTCACCTGTATGGCATAGGTGCCACGTTGACCTATAGGTCCATCCACGGGTGGTGCTTGGCCGCAAAAGAACTGCGGTCCATTGTGGGTGGCCACCAAAATTGCGGTCCATATGGTGTATCGATCCCGGCAGCAAGCAGCGAAAGTGCAGGCCCACAACTGCGGAGCCAGCACCTCTCTCTCCTCTCTCTCTGCCCCAAAGCCAGATCCTCGGAGGTGGGAGACAAAAGAAGAAGACAAGTGAGTAAGGTGGTAAGGGCGCAAAAGTGCACGCAATATAAGGTAATGCACACTGGGGGCACATGGGAACCAGGTCAGACAGGTACGTTCCTACTGTACGCCCCCCCCCCCCCCCACCAGGTAACCTACATGGCCCCTCCCTTACCCCTTACTGTATCCACAAAACACAACACTACCCATAAACATCTACTTTACAAATCAACAAACGTCCCTACTGTCTTCCCCGTTCCTCCCATAAACCAAATTCGTCTTCTCTCCCTCTTAACCAATCAAATTTGCCATTTCCAACTCTCATCACAATTTGCCATCTCCAACTCATCATCAGTCCCTCCTAAGGAGGGAGAGATGGAATCACCCCAATGTCTCATCCACGTCGTGATGCGTCCCACCAATCCACACAGCAATTCTCATTTCCTGCACACAGAACAAAAGAAACACAGCTGTGGAGTCATCATCATCACCTCAGGTAAGTGGCTGCGTATGGTGCGACAGGTTCATCAATCCTAACTATTTCCTAAATGACTTTAACAACTTTACATTACCCGGGGTCTTTCTCCTGCCAAACCATTGGCCCTCTTACACTATGGGTTTTAAAAACCAATTCCCATTGACCAAACTGTGGTGCTTTTCAATTTGGGGTCTCACTCCCCCGATTCAACACTCGGTGCTCTCGCACAATTTCCGGACTGTGACGTGTAGCTCTCCCAGCAGGTCTACCCACCTGCACACCTCCACCACTGCAGTTGCCTCCGAGCTTACCTGCTCCTTACCCTAACCTAACTACCTGGGGAAGGCCCTCTGGCGCTCTCCCCACTCGGTGCCCTCTCTGGCACTGGGCTACCCGGGTCCGTCCTCCGGATCCTCGGGCCCCACTGACACTAACGGCTCCCAGAGCCCACCTGCGGCCTCACCTGGCCGACATCCTCACAGTGGTGGAGTGCCCAACCAACTACACACACTAACTAACAGGCTACACGCCCAGCCATTTCCACAACACTAATGCACCCATCCACAATACCATTCTGCAACCGCACCACAAATGCCAATATCCAACCACAATTTACCTATACCCTCTACCTAACACTTACACTACCCGCCCCGGGTATCCGTGATGGGGGTCCACTCTTCCCCCATTCACACCTTCGCACCATGCACACCACTCCGTACCACTTACTCCAACTCTCTCCACACACCTGTACTTGCACACCTGTGCTCTCACTCTTGGTGCCGCCTGCACCCTTCTCTCCCCAAGCGCATTCGCGCTGATCCACAACACTCACTACTCACACACTGCTCCACACACCTGTCCAGTTGCACACCTGTGCAATCACACCTGTTCGATTCTCAACCACACGGCATCATCTCAGCTAACTACTCCCCTCTGAAACTTGCGCTTCCCAGTCGTCCCTTTAAACTATTGCGCTCCCACGTCATTATCATCCACACTAAACTACCTGCGTCCCCACTACAGGTATCAGTCACTAACTAAACTTAACGTTACCTAATGTCATCTTCTAGGGCCCTATCAATATAACCTAACCCACCCGGGCTAGTTTTCACTGCCATACACCCCATAATCTAGTGCGCATTTGCCCCCACATGGGAAGGGTGGCAGGGATGCCACCTTTACCCACCGGGCCCATCGCTCACTACCAATTTTGCACATCAAATTTCAACAAATCAAAAATTTGCCAATCACTGCCCATCATCTGCCAATCATTCCTGCCAATCCTTTGCCAATCATCAAATTTTGTTTTTCTCTAATTTTGGGGTCCAAAACACTAGCCTCATCACACAGTCTACTCAATAATGCCTCTCGGTGCGCCAATTCCTGTCCAAAGCCCGGCTTCGTAAAGCCGAGCAATGAATGCGGGTTGTTTGGTGCCAGCAGCTGGACACGTCCCGCATTCGGTGCAGGGAAGGAGGTTTACCCGGGCCGAGATCCCACGCACCATCTCGGCGCGGAGCCATCCAATGTCCCGATCTCGACCTGCCGGCACGTCTCAACAAAACGTGGTCGCCATGACGACCCTTCCTATCCAGCTGCCCGCTCCACCTAGTGGAGCCTGGACGCGGCCGTTCCACGCGAGGCCCGGCACGCACCGAGGGCCCGCTTCGGCTAAAAGTCGACCTAACCTCTAACCCGGTTACCTTCGATGCCTCACCTGCATGCTTACACCCCGCAGCCCGTTCCTTGCTCACACATCCAGCCGTTCCCATGCTCCTCGTACCTTTCCTTACACACCCAGGTACCCTCATTCCAGTCACAGCCTTGGTCACACACCTGACCACCGAACACTTTGGCACACATTCGTTGGTCGCACACCTCACCAACACACCTCATCGCGCCCCCTCCTCGGTCACCTCCTCTGTGACAATCACAGGTGTGCTCTCATTCGCACACCCAACCACGTGCCTCACTACCAATTCCAGCGTGCATTCCCACTCACGCTCTACCATTCCAGGTGTGCTTCCTTGCTCACCTGTCACAACCAACTCACGCTCCTTGTCACTCTCACTACTCTCACCACCACTCTTGACAACGCACTCACCCTTACTCCCGACAGCGCACTCTTTCCTCATGCACCTGTCCGTTACACACCTTTCCCGCGCACACTCTCCCGTTACACCCTCTGTAACACTCACCACAGGTGGACACTCTTCCTTACTTTTGACAGCGCACTCTTTCCCCATGCACCTGTCCGTCACACACCTTTCTCACGCACACCCTTGCGCACACTCTCCCGTCACACCCTCTGTAACACTTACCACACCGCGCTTCCATGTGCTCCCTCGCACACGCGCTACGACCGACTCACTCTCGCCAGCACCCTCACTCCTTGGCACGCACTTTTTCCTCACACACCCCAGAGTCGGACTTTCTCGCACACCTCCTTTTTCGCACACCTCCTTTTTCGCACACCAGACCTGTCGCACACTTCACCAATGGCCTCTCACGAACACCCGGGTCCATCTCGACCCCCAAGCTTCTTAAATCCCCTGGCGCATCATACGCACGACCATATTGGTCACCACTTACACCGGGTCCTCTTCCTCTTTGCTTCTCCTCCATCACCTGCGAATCCCTCATCCGGTTAATGAGCACATCATCACGATCCGAACACAGACTTCGGACCAATTCTTTTATCTCCTCTTTTATCTCTTTCTTATCCCCTCTCCGTCGCTTCTTAATTTCGCTCACCCCTTCTTCCACTTCTTCTAATTTCTGCTTCACCTCCTTTATTCCCCGGTACGTCTCCTCAAGCTCGTCCTCCAAGGCTACCTTGACCGTTTCCATGTGCGTCCTCACCTGCCGGTCCTTCGTCTCCATTACCTCTGTCACCTCGTCCAACCTCGTTGTCAGTCCCTCACGTACCATTTGACATTCCCTCTTCGTCGCTATCAAGTCGTCTTTTAGTTCTTTCTGTGTCGCTTTTAACCCTCCTAATACCGCAGTGTTCCTTTGAACCTGCTCCGTTAGTCCTTTTTGTCCCTCCGTCAGCTGTTCCACCTCCTGCGTCAGGTCCTCTATTCCCCCTTGCAATTTTATAGTCCCCTTTCTCACCTCCTTCTCCATGCGCTCCTTACAGTGCCTCACCTCCTCGCGCACTCCTCCGACCTCCTCACTCACACCTCTTCTGATCTCCTCTCCCATCACTTGCATCTCCTGCCCAGATGCCACCCTCATCTGCTCCATTTCCTCCCTGTGAGCATCCAGTTTGGCTTCTACCCCCATTCTGACCCCCTCTATCTGCTGCCCCATTTGGTTAACTTCCCTTTCCGCTTGGTCCCTCATGTCCCTCAATTTGCCTTCCATCCTGTTTTCTAACCCCTCTAACCCATTTTTCACTCCCTCTATCTGATTCTCCTGGGCAGCCATTCTATTTTCTACCCCCATTAACCCATTTTTCACCTCTTTTATCCCGTTGTCTAACCCCTCAAATTTGTCGTCTAACTTCCCAAATTTCTTGTCTAATCCCTTAAATTTATTGTCTAACCCCTCACCGGTACCCCTCGCTTCGTCCCTCATTACCCCCATTTGGTTTCCCATTACCCCCAATTGCTCACTCTGAGCCCTCGCTTCGTCCCTCATTGCCCCTAATTGCTCACTCTGAGCCCTCATTTCCTCCCTCATTTTCTCGCTATTCTGGGCCATAAGGGCCTTCATTTGTATGAGAAAAAGGTCCAAATCTACCAGCGGCGCTACTGCGGTCGCGGGCGTGGGCGCCGTGGCCATGTGCGAGGCGCCATTTCGCGCGCCCGTAACCCCGTGCGCGACGACGCTATTTTGCGAATCTGCTACCCTCACTGCTTCGCTCTCCTCTTGTCCCTCAATTTGGTCCTGGATCGACCCTGCCTCACTCTCTTCTACCGGAACCCAGCCGTCTTGGTCTGCCATAGCGCGACTTTCAAAATTCGGGTTATTATTTTTTTTGTAAAACACAATCAAATTTCGCTGTTATAATTTTGAGCGCGTGAAACGCGCTCCGGATCGAATCCCACTTCCCGACACCAAATGTTACCCTAATGGTACAATTGGTGTTCCAAAATTTGGGCCTAACAAATTTAGTCCCAGGTCCGAATCCCACTCCTGACACCAAATGTTACAGACGCGGTTTTGGATGTTAGTTTACCGAGCGGTTTGGTATGACTGCGTCTGCACAGTTTACCCGATTCCACTCGAACGTTGGCCAAATCGCGCTATGCTAAATCAATTGAGGAAAGGACACAACGGCTGGGTTAAATGACATGACACCAGGGGTACAGTTCTCAAGACCTCCGGAGGAGGTTATAATATGGGATATGCGGAACGTTTAGATTACAAGGACAAGAGGGACAGCATAGGAAAGTGGGCACTTAATCACGGTCTTATAGTAGCCCCGACAGACCACAGATAAACAGGACAAAACTGACTCACACAGGGATTGATGGCAAGGAAGGGCAGGTAGTCGAGGCTCAAGGTGCACCTTGGCTCAGGGGCAGAATCGACCCGGTCCGGTCCAGAGATGCGGGAGGTCTCTCAGCGCTCGGAGGTGGCGACTTCTCTTTCCAAGCTGGGGGCGCATCTGACGTCACGTCCGGTAAGTGGCTGCGTATATCCAGCGGGGAGTGACACGCCCTCGGCTCGTTAGCTCCGCCCCAGATGGAATCGGCCCGTTGCTTCTTATTGGGTGCGGGGGGTTACCGGGCTCCGCCCTTGACGAGGGGCCGACAGTCAGCCCCTTCGTGGTAACCCCGTCGGCGCACATGGGCAATGGCGGCTAACCAAGCCGGAGTGAGGACGCACACTCCCCGCGCGCTGTTGTTGTAGTTGTTGTTGTTGTTGTTTCATGAGGAAGATGGGAGGAGGTATGGGGAGGTCCTAAACTCACTACTGGTGCCATACAATCACATTCTGGTGCAACGAAGAGTCAGAATTAATGGAAACGAGTCCTTAACTGACATAGACTAAGAATAACTAGCAAGATGTCCTATAGTTGTCTACGTGAGATGCGGTGAACCTGGGCACGACAGTTAATGGGGGAAAAAGGGGAAGGTCGGTTCTACAGAGTGTTGTTTACAGACAATGGGACTAGGGAATGGGGGATTGGGGATAGTTGGGGAGTATTGGGGAAATAGGGGAATATTTACAAGCGGATATGGAGGCCAAATCCCATATCCGCAACAATATATATATATATATATATATATAAATATATATATATAAATATATATATATATATATATATATATATATATATATATATATATTGTTGTGGATATGAGAATTGTGTTTTTTTATTGTTGTAAAATATCACCCTCCTTCCTCCATTTGGTGTATAAAGGTCAAAGGTCGTGCCCGTAGTTATTCCATATACAATCACGTAGCAAATCATAGACTTCCTCCTTGTTCAGTAGTTATCTCCTTATTATGTGTATTAGATTAAGGCTGTGTCTTCCATTAATTAACCACTCCATTGCACCGATTTCAAACAAGGTAGATTCCCTTCACATTCCCTTTTCGTCAATTGCCAACTGCATTGGGCGGTTTGCTGCATTCTGCTGCTGCTGTGGGGTTGTGGTTTTTTCGCTGCAAGACTCCATTAGCCACGAGGTCATCTCGGAGCAGAAGGTGGGAGGAGTCGGCCCAGCGTCGGGAACAAGGCGTGGCCTTCTAACGCCTCCTCTAAGGGCGGGAACGGTGAGCCCTCGCGACCAATCAGGGCCGAAGCGAGCTCACCGATGGGCGTGTCGTGGAGGCCGGCGGCTTGATCGCCCGAGGCGTTATATGAGCGCGCGCGGAAGCCTTTGGAAAGAGTCCTGAGAGTTGCGAGACGGGAGATCCGGCAAAGAGACAGCAAGCCATAAGTGAGAGGAAGAGACAGCAAGCCTGGTGAAGAAAGAGGCAGCAAGCCTTGTGAAGAGAGAGACAGCAAGCCTTGTGAAGAGAGACGTGCAACCTGTGGGAGTACGAGTGAGGGAGACGCTGTTGCCAACCAGCCTTGCCGCAACAGGCTCTAACGCGTTGCTGGGAGCATCCCGGCGGTGTGGACCAGAGGGCGGAGAGCCGGCGGCTGCTCGCTCCCAGCCCGGTCATCCTACCATCCCACTTGAACCTTCCTCTCCTTCCAGCGATTCATCCCTATCATCATCCCCCGTGTAAGTCTGATTGTTCTGCGTCTTCTGTGTTGTCCTGGGGTTGTAAGTAAGACTGCCATAGTTAAGTTAATTTGCACTTTGTCCTTCTGGTCCGTCCCTCTTCCTGCCTTATTTTATTTTCCTTCCTTCTTCCTTGGTTTCTTTCATTGTGTAAATAGTAGTAAATAAATCATATTCGTATTTCCTACCTTTGTTCTGCTTCTTCTTCACATCCATGTCGTCTTAGTGATTTCCTTCATTGAATACCTGTGGCACGATTTGGCCAACGTTCAAGGATCGCGTCTAGTTTTTTTTTTTTTTTTTTTTTTTTTTTTTTTGTATACTGAATCGAGGCTCGTGAAAGAGCTAACATTTATTTCACAAACAAATCAACCAGACCGAGGTTCTGTTAATAGTTCGTGCCGCGGTTGCTAAAACCGCTCGGCAATTAACATCTGTCCGCGGTATGAACGGGGCTGTGCACCGGCCTTTCCGGAGGTCGCTGGGCAGCGTCAGGGACCACGTCGGTCAGTTATAGAAGAGGGGATTTATCCCCCCTCTAAGGGGAACAGAGGCCGATGTTGGGTTCCATAACAATTGGTGTCGGGAGCGAGATTCGGACCTGAGATCTCGCGAGATCTTGGAGACGGCGGCAGGGATTTTCGAAGCTCCACACGGTCTCCACGTTTTTCGAAGTTAAGTCTGTTCACAATTGTATTTTGTCGAAACTGTATTTATCTTTCGGTGTGTGAAGTTATTGTGTGCAACTTTGGTTGTTTCTCGGTGTTTATCTTTCATAAATTGATCGTCTGTTTGCCGTGTCGCGAGCAAGGCCTTGTACAGTGTGCACTGTACAACCTTGAGGCTTTGTTTTTCTCTCAGTGGTCCGTCGTTTGTGATCCAATAACTTTCGTTCTCTGTATTCCCAGTCTTTTCACCCATAGCCTACTTCCTTGTGTAAATCTCAACTCAAAAAAAAAAAAAAAAAAACATTTCCTTCTCTGTTCTCATTCGTTTATTCATTCTTATTCGTTCGTTCGTTCTTCGACCACGTGTTTCTCCCCCATTTCCCCAGATAGTTTTCACTCATTAGCCTTCAATGTTTACACTTTCCCCTCAAGTTATGTATTCCGTCATATTTTATAACACCTTTTTCTTCTTCTTCTTTAAAAGGCTGCTTTCGACTTGCTCACCAAATCAATTCATCCCAAAAAAAATATCCATCTCCTATAGTGCCTTTGTTCTACATTCCATAAACTCTCCTGCACTCCATCCTCCATCCAGCGTCCTTAAACGTATTTTTAACTCGAAGGTCACAAGAAACTCATTTTGCAATAAATGTTCGTTTCCCATAAATCGTACACTTTCAAAAATCCAATCTCACCCCTCCCCTCCAAATCTTCCCCATAACCCCTCCCCTCCAAATCTTCCCCATCACCCCTCCCCTCCAAATCTTCCCCATCACCCATCCCTTTCAAATCTCCCCCCTTGCCCCCTCCCTCCTAAACTACCCCCTCACCCCTCCCCGCCAAGACGCCCCCTCGCCCCTCCCCTCCTAGAATCCTGCCTCACCCCTCCCCTCCAAATCTCCCCCATATCCCATCCCTTTCAAATCCCTCCCCTTGTCCCTTCCCTCCCAAACTCCCCCCTCACCCCTCCCCTTCAAATCTCCCCACCCTCATTGCTTCTCAATTTCCCCCCGCTCACTCCCCCTCCTCAAAGCGTCCTCCCCGCTTCTTCCCCCTTCAAACTCTCACCTCCATCTCCCCCAACCTTCTGCCTCGCTCTTCCCCCTCCTCAAATAACACCTCATTGTGGCTCACCCAATCACCATCAAACCTTTTGTCCGCCCCATCCTTCCCTTTCTCCGAGCTATTCTGAAATCTCTGACACACCTTCAACAGCTCTCCCTACCTCTTCCACCTCTTCCACATCTTACCCTACCCCTCCTCCCCCCTGTTCTGTATCTGATGCTCCCCCTTCCTCTTCATTGACGGTATGGACCTCAAACATCCGGGGCCTTCGTTCAAACTTAACCGATCTCTCCATACAGGTTGCTTCTGTCAAACCAGACGTGATCTGCTTAACAGAAACTTTCCTCCTTTATGATGTCTCTGATTCCATAGTATCTCTCCCGGGCTATTCCCTCCTCCGGTATGATAGACCTGAGCCTCGTCCTGGAGGCGGGGTTGCTATCTTTATCAAAAACTCTCTTCCTCACTCGCCCTGCACTGCACTCTCTCCACCTCACCCCCAGGAATACCTCTGGCTACGGCTTCCCCTTCGCTCCCACCTCTTGTTCATATGTGTGTTGTACCGTCCACCAAACAGTGATGACTCCATCTACATCTCGCTGTCTGATGATATGGACCAACTTCTATCTACTCATCCCAACTCTCTCTTCCTCATATGTGGTGATTTCAACTGTCATCATGCCAGTTGGCTGGGTGTGGGTACCTCTCTCACCAGCCATGGCTCCTCAGCAAAGGACTTCTGCGACTCACTGGGACTGACACAATCTGTCAATTTCCCGACCCGGATCTCAGTCAACGGAACATCTTCTCTTCTGGACTTGGTTATGACTAACTTCCCTGAAAATGTCTGCTGCTCTTCTTCTGCTCCGATCGGAACATCTGATCATGTCCTTGTTAAAGTGGACATCTCTCTGACCATCCTCAGGGAGCCTGCTCAGCGTCGACGAGTCTGGCATTTCACTCAGGCCAACTGGCACGGACTTCAAGCAGCCATCAATCATCTGGACTGGTCTCCCATCTCTACCACCTCTGACATCAACTCATCCTGGGAATTCTTCCAAAGTAAATTGCTCTCTCTCATGCACAGATTTATCCCATCTCGTCTTCAGTTGTCATACCCTTCCTCCCGTCCATGGTACACGGAATCTTGTGGTGAGGCTGTTGCCCAGAAACAACTTGCCTTCGTCTCCTGGAAAGCAAATCCAACGGAAGGAAATCTCATTTCCTTTCACAAAGCCCGAAACAAGTGTGTGTCCACCCTCAGGAGAGCCAGGAAACAATATCTCTCCGTTCTCAAGACCGAACTCTCTTATCTGTCTCCCTCTTCCAAATCCTGGTGGCGTCTGGTCAAATCCGTTTCTGGTGTTTGTTCCCCCTCCATCCCCTCCCTTACCTCAAACGGCTACACAGCTGACTCCGCACGTGAAAAAGCTGAATGCCTCAACTCTGTGTTTGCCTCTAAATCTTGTGTCCCAAACCCATCCCTCTCTGTACCCACCATACCCAGTCGTACCCTGCTGCTCCTGGACTCCGTGTCCTTTCCTCCTGACAAGGTGGAAAAGTTTCTGTCAACCCTCGACTCTGATTCTGCAACTGGACCCGACGGCATCAGCCCACGGGTCCTAAAATCCTGCTCTGCTGCTCTATCTCACCCTCTCTCTGTTCTCTTCACCCTCTCTTTTGCTCAAGGTCAACTGCCATCTGCTTGGAAATCAGCCAACATCACCGCTTTGCACAAAAAAGGTGCAAAAACAGATCCTAGCAACTACAGACCAATCAGCCTTCTCCCAATTATCAGCAAAGTCATGGAATCCATCATTGCTTCTGATATGAAATCTTTCCTCTTCTCCAATGGCTTGATCTCTGATCATCAATTTGGTTTCAGACCAGGTCACTCTACTCTGGACATGCTGCTTCTGCTGTCTCAACAATGGATGGAGGTCCTCAATGCCAAACAGGAAATTAGAGCTGTCTCCCTCGACATATCACGTGCCTTCGACACGGTCTGGCACCCCCGCTCTGCTCACGAAACTCTCCTCTTTTGGTATCCATGGAAATCTCCACGCATGGCTGGCGGACTTCCTCTCTAGTCGTCGTCAACGTGTGGCCCTGAATGGGTTTCTCTCATCTCCTCTTCCTGTTCAGGCTGGAGTTCCCCAAGGCAGTGTTCTGGGCCCCGTGCTTTTTCTGGTCTTCATCAATGATCTCTCTGACTCTCTCGAAAATCCTCTCTATCTCTTTGCTGATGACTCCACTCTCTGCCGCTCCATTCCTCTTCCCTCAGATCGGCAGTCTGCTGCCTCCTCACTCTCTGAAGACCTGGACAAAATCACAGACTGGTCAAACAAGTGGAACATGTCTTTCAATCCTGACAAATCTCACACTCTTACTATGTCTCTCCGAAAAGATCGACTGGACAACCCTCCCATCTACTTTCTCAACAATCCTCTCCAAGAAGTTCTGTCGCTCAAGATTATGGGTCTCACTATCTGCCATGATCTTTCTTGGGAAAACCACATTTCCAAGCTGGCCTCCAAAGCCAGTCGCCGACTGGGCATCCTCCGTCGTGCGAAGTCCTTCCTCGGCACACCTGAGCTCCTCACCACATACAAGGCTTTCATCCGCAGCTCAATGGAATACTGTTCTCCCCTATGGGCCGGTGCTCCTGCCTCACACCTAGCTCGGCTTCACGCTGTTGAAACCAAAGCTTTCAGAATTATTGGAATCTCCCGCGATGAAGCTATCTCTGAGGGCCTTTCACTCACTCACCGCAGGCAGGTAGGTGGTCTTTCTGTCTTCTACCGACTCCTCTCCGGCCTTGCACCCCCAGCTCTCTCTGTGCTCTGTCCCCCAAATATTCCTACAGGTCGCACAAGATCTGCCAGCAACCCTCTGATGGTTAAACTGCCGAAATCTCGGCTCTCCGCTCACCTTCACTCTTTCATTCCTCTTTTCTCCCGCCTCTGGAACAAACTCCCTCACTCCCTTCAATCCCACTCCTCCCTCCAGGTCTTTAAAACAGCTGTTCACCACCATCTCTTATCTTCCCCCATCCAAAACCTTGATCTTTTCTACCCCCGCTAATTCACCCCAGATCCACCTTGTTTGAAATTCCAACTTCTTTCCTGGAAGTCCTGGCAGTGTCCATATGTTTTATACCTCTCCCACTGCCCCCTTCCCACGCCCCCCCCCCAAAGCCCTCGCCCTCTCTCAGATCTCTCGATGTCTCCATGTCTCTCGGTCCCTGCTCTCAAATGTTGTGTTTGTGTCCTTCCCCCTCTCTCCCCATCTTGTCTACCGCTCCCTATGTTATATGTTTTATGTGTCGGTTTGTCTTTCTGTGTGATTAATGTTCGCTCTTTCACGAGCCTCGATATTGTATACAACAACAACAACAACAACAACAACAACAACAACAAAAAAAAAAAAAAAAAAAAAAAAAAAGCGCTTCGCGCGCTCAAATTACAAGTGGCCCGAAATTCTGTTTTAGAAAATCCTAAATTAAAAAATCGTGCCATGGATGGTCAAGGCGATGGGATGCCGGTGGGGGAATTAGAAGAGGGGTTAGGGGTAACCCAGGACCAGGGGGAAGAAATGGAGGAGAACAATGAGGAGGTGGTTGAGGAGGTTTCAGGCACACAAAATGGCGCCTCGCACGAGCGCGCGGTAGCCGCGCCCGCTGCGCAAATAGGGGGATTTGATGTGCGGGACCTCATGGCGCAGATTAATGCAGCCATACTAATGGGGAATATAGGATTGGAAAATAGAATGGGGGGAGAAAATTGGAGATTTGGAAAACAGTATGGGGGCAATGAGGGACGAAGCGAGGGGTACTAGTGAGCAATTGAGAGACGGGTTAAGTAATATGGGAAGTAAATTTGAGGGGTTAGACAATAATTTTAAGGGGTTGGACAATAAATTTGAAGGGTTAGACAACGGGATAAAAGGGGTGAAGAATGGGTTAACGGGGCTAGAAGACAAGATGGAAGACAAATTGCGGGAAATAGGGGAGCAATCCGCCCGGGAAATCAAACAGATGGGGAACCAGATAGAGGAGGTTAAAATCGGGTTGGAAGGTAAATTGGATGCTCAAAGTAAGGAATTGGACCAGATGAGGGCAGCCTCTACCAAAGAAATGGAGGAGATGGGGGAGGAGATAAGACGAGGTGTAAGCGAGGATGTCTCGAGGGTACGCGAGGAGGTAAAGCGAGGTAAGGAGCGCATGGAGAAAGAGGTGAGGAATAGGACGGCAAGGTTACAGGGGGGCATAGAGGACCTGACACGGGGAGTAGAGCAGCTGACAGTGGGACAAAAGGAACTAGTGGAGCAGGTGGAAAAGAACACTGCGGTACTAGGAGGGTTGAAAGCGACACAAAAAGAACTCAAAAATGAACTCATAGCGACAAAGAGGGAATGTCAGATGGTATGTGAGGGACTGACAACGAGGTTGGACGAGGTGACAGAAGAAATGGAGACGAAGGACCGGGAGGTGAGGACGCACATAGAAACGGTCAAGGTGGCCTTAGAGGACGAAATTGAGGAGACGCACCGGGAAATAAAAGAGGTGAAGCAAAGGTTAGAGGATGTGGAAGAGGGGGTGAGTGAAATTAAGAAGAGACGGAGGGAAACTAAGAGGGAGATAAAGGAGGAGGTGATGGAATATGTGCAAGGTCGGTGCTCAAATCGTGATGGTGTGCTTGCTAACCAAATAAAGAGTTTTCAGGTGGCGGAGGAGGGGTGGAGAAGAGGTGCCCAGGTGAGTGGTGATATACGCGGAAATGTATATGGTGTGAGGGGAGATTCAGTTGGCTTGGGTGTTGATTTAGACCCGGGTGTTCGTGAGAGGCCACTGGTGAAGTGTACGACAGGTACAGAGTGTGAAGGAGGAGGTGTGCGAGGATGTCCGACTATGGGGTGTGTGAGGAAAAAGTGCGCGCCGAGGAGTGAGTGTGCTATCGAGAGTGAGTTGGTCGTAGCGCAAGTGCGAGGGGGCACATGGAAGCGCGTGATGGGGAGTGTTACAGGGGATGTAACGAAAGAATGCACACCTGTGGTGAGTGTAATGGGAGAGTGTGCACAAGAGGATGTGCGAAAAAGGTGTGCAACAGAGGAGTGCATGATTACAGAGTGCGCTGTCGAGAGTAAGGATGAATGCGCGACCGAGTGTGGTGGTGAATGAAGTGAGAGTGACACGAAGCACGAGTTGGTTGTGGCAGGTGAGAGAGGATGCACACCTGGAATGGAAGGAGATACACCTGGAATGAAAGGTTGCACACCTGGAATGGTCGAGCGCGTGTGGGAATGCACGCTGGAGTTGGTAGTGGAGCACGTGATTGGGTGTGCGAAGGAGAGCACACCCGTGGTTGTCACAGAGGATGTGACCGAGGAGGGGGCGCGAAGAGGTGTGTTGGTGAGGTGTGCGAACGACGAGTGTGTGCTAAGGTGTGTGGTGGTCAGGTGTGTGACAAAGTCTGTGAGCGAAACAAGAACGAGTGCTGTGACAAAGTACGCGGGGTGTACGGGCGGCGTTGGAGCACCGAGCTCGGTGAGGATGAAAGGGGTCGCGTATGCGTGTGAGCCTGCAGGTGAAGCATCGACGGTAACCGGGTTAGCGGTAAGATCGACTTGTAGCTGAAGCGAGCCCTTGGTGCGTGCCGGGCTTCGTGTGCAGCGGGAACCAGCGGGGATCGTAACCACGGCGGTTTCAAAGGAACCGCCGTATGCGATCCATGCCGGGCCGCGCTCTGAACGGTTGCGTCCGTGCTCCGCTAGGCGGAGCGGGCGGCCCGGTCGGAAGGGTCGTCACGGCAACCCCTTGTGGTTGAGACGTCCCGGCAGGGCGAGATCGGGCCATCGGACGGCCCCGTGCCGTGATGGTGCGTGCAGTCTCGGCCCGAGTAAACCTTCCCTGAACCAAGTGCCGGACGGATCCAACCGCGGGAGACGAACAACCCGCATTCATTGCTCGGCGTTGTGAAGCCGAGCTTTGGAGATGAATTGGCGCACCGAGAGGCTCCAGTGAGTAGACGAGTGAGGGTGATAGCAGTAGTGAATTTGAAAAGCAAAATTTGATAATTGGCAGTAATTGGAAAATTTTTGATTGGTTGCAATTGGATGAGCCAAATTGATAGTGGGAGATACCCGATGTGAGGGGATGGCAACTCTGCCATCCCTCACAAAGGGGGCAAAGGAGCAATAGTTTTATGGGGTTTGGCAGTGAAAACTCACCCAGGAGGGTTTGGATAATGTATAGGGACCTAGAAATGACCAGAGGTAACGGTAAGGTTAGGTAGCAACATTGGACAGGTAGTCGGGGACATAGAGAGGTTAGATTGGATGATAATGACGAGGGAGCGCAATAATGTAAGGGGCGACGGGGAAGCGCGAGTTTTAGAGGGAAACCAGGTAGAACAGATGATGCCGTGTGTTTGGGAATCGGAAGTGTATGGAGCAGTGAGTGAGGAACAATTGTGATTGCACAGGTGTGCAACTGAACAAGTGTATGGAGCAGTGTATGAATAATGGTGATGTGTGTTGTGTTGACTGAATGGTCCTGGAGGAAGGAGGGTGCAGAAAGCACCAGGAGTGATTGCACAGGTGTGCAACTACAGGTGAGCATGGTTGTATGGAGAATGGAGTATGGAATATATGGAATATATGGAGTATGGAATGGATGGTATGGAGTGAGTATGGTGGAAACTGTGGAGTGGAGTGGATGGTGCGAAGGTGTGTATGGGGAGGATGGACCCCATCACGAATACCCGGGGAGGGTAGTGTAAGAGTTAGGTAGAGGGTACAGGTAAATTGTGGTTGGATATTGGCATCTGTGGTGCGTGGTGGAAGAATGGTGTTTGGATGGGTGCATTAGTGACGTGGAAATGGCTGGGCGTGTGGCCTGTTAGTGTGTGTGGTTAAATGGGCACTCCACCACTGTGAGGATGTCGGCCAGGTGAGGCCGCAGGTGGGCTCTGGGAGCCGTTAGAGTTGTGGATGGGGCCCGAGGATCCGGAGGACGGACCCGGGTAGCCCAGTGCCAGAGAGGGCACCGAGTGGGGAGAGCGCCAGAGGGCCTT
>NC_136268.1:4865087-5007587 GCF_964187855.1 Myxine glutinosa | reverse complement strand
AATTTTTTGGGAATTTTAGGCATATTTTCACCTCAATTTAAGTATGGAGCTATAGGTCCATCACGGACAGTGTGGATGACGTTTATGTTTTCTAACGTACAGTCATTGTTCTGAGAAGACCTCTAGCGATCTTTGCATCAATAACGTGTGTAGGACCCACGTGATCGGATCACTGACTCAACCCTACGTCTCATAGACCCTGTAAGCCGTCGTATGCGTTGCTGTGGCAGGTTGTTCCATTCCCGATGTAATGCACGTTCCAATTCATCCAGATTGGCTATTGGAGGGACCATCTTCGCAATTTGTCGTCCCAACATGTCCCAAACGTGCTCGAGGGGGTTCAGGTCAGGACTGTACGCAGGCCAGGGGATGGTTGTCACAGCACCTTGCTCCATCCGATCACGTGGGTCCTACACACGTTATTGACGCAAAGATCGCTAGAGGTCTTCTCAGAACAATGACTGTACGTTAGAAAACATAAACGTCATCCACACTGTCCGTGATGGACCTATAGCTCCATACTTAAATTGAGGTGAAAATATGCCTAAAATTCCCAAAAAATTTCACCTTAAATTATTCAGAATAAAATATTGAAAACGGCATGATTGTTATGTTTTTATGTGACCATAATATCACTTCTCCAGAAAATATAGCAATATCATGGGTATATTACACTGTTTTGACGACAACAAACTTGTAATGTGCGAGGTTGTAAAAAAACGGGGGGGTGCTTAACTTAATTCTTTGTGTATATGTACATATATATATATATATATATATATATTTATTTATTTTTTTTGTTTGTTTTTTTGTTACGGATCTCAGAGACGGCACTCCCCTTAGCAAGGGGGGGTTAATCCCCTTGGCCTGTTAAGCTGGCCGTCTCTGGTCCTGGTACTTTTAACGCTCCTCTGCGGGGTGGAATTGATCAGGGTTATTGGTCAAGGTGTTCTCCCGAATACCTTTACCAATCCCTCCGCAAAGCAGGGAGACAAGTACCGCTCGAACCACGGACAAGATGGTATCTGCCGAGCGGTTTAGCAATCCGCGGCTCAAGCCGTTAGCAATTGACTAACCCGATCCCGAGCATTGGCCAAAATCACGCCACAGGTACTCAATGGGGAAAAGACTAAAGCGACCAGATGAGAGGAAGCCAAAGAACCAAAAAGGGTAAAGGAAGAACACAGGTTTATTTCTACACTAAAAGAGGAAACGAAAGAAGTGCATTTACAAGTAGGAAAAAGCAGATACACAGGGCAAACCTTAAAACAGTCTTAATTATCAACGCCCAGACAGAACAAACACAGACTTACACGAAAGGGGAATCGCAGGCAGGAATGACTGGAAGGAATGAGAAGGGTCCAAGTGGGACAGCAGGGCTGGAAGGTTCGGGTCGAGGCACAGCAAGGAGGTCCGCTCCAGGTCCACGCTCCGAGCTGGATGCGAACAGCCAGCGGCAGCTTCACGTATTCGGTTTCACACACGGTCGGCCAATGTCAATTGACTACTGTATTGTTGTCGCCGTCACGGACCCACTCTTCTGCCTCACGATCCAGTGGTATGCTCGCCTGGTACCTCGCTCATCTGCCGGATCACGTCTCACTCTCAAAAGGCTTCGCGCTCGCACTTACGTGCGTTGGAATCAAGCCGCCGGCTCTGATGACACGCATACCGGTTGGCTCACCGCGGCGCTGGTTGGCCGGCAAAGGGCTTGCTGACTCCATCTCCGATGACGAGTCGATGTGCCACATCTTGTTCGGGCGGCTCCGCCCCCTTCCTCCTCGGCTTGACCGCATGGCTCATGGCGGTTTGGGGCCAACAACCGAATCAAGGCAAGGAGCAGCGAACGCTGCTGGCAAACGAAGTACTGGGGCCTATCTTATTTGATTAATGCAACGCAGATTCAACTATTGGGAACAGATCCTTAACTGAAACACATAATAATGAAATAACTACGGAGAGGTCCTATGGTTCGCTACGTGTTGTACATGGACTAACTAGGGTGCGATCTTTAACAAGCCAATTGATGGGGATATTTACAGGGGAACATTTATAAGGGAAATATTTACTAAAATTTACTAGTGAAGGTTCTAAAAACCGTAACGTAGCACCCGTTTTTCCTCTGGGGTCGTCCCGACCAGAAATAACTTTACTTAATGTGACACTCAGGTGTAGTAGCCCTCTACTATTAACCTTACCCTTGAGTGCGACAGTTTTAAAACAACTACGTATGTCCCGCCTGCTACGTTGCATCCTACCTAACAGACTCACGCCCACAGAATAACCAAATTATGGAATTATTCGCAAACTACACATATACGGTGGGGAGCATTATTTACAAAACACTAATTTGTATTTACACTGCAAACCCAGGACCTGTCATTTTGGGAGACAAAAATATGTTTCTGAAAAAGAGGAAGAGCATGCACTGCACTGCACCGATACACCATACTCAAGTGCCCGGGGATGCACAATTGATATTGCAGTGCACCCCCGAGCACAAGAGCATCACAAAGCACCAAAGCACCAATAAGCACCATGAAACACACAAAGCACCATCCAGTGCTCATTTCACATATAAAAACAACACAAACTGTTGACCGGGTTCTTGTTGTTTCTGCTCCCTCTGCTCTGCTGGTCCGATGTTTCTTCCTGTTGTTGTCCTTTCTTGTGGCTTGCTGCCTATTTGTAAATAATAAAAAGGCACACAACGCGTCCATTTTTATTTAGGGCCGACAGGGGCCAACTATGGGTGGTCCACCTGTATGGCAAAAGGGGCCACCTCACCGTGGTCCGCAAGCAAATAACTCTCTCTGGCCATCATGGCCGGTCCCAGCAGAGGGGTCAAGCCCCAACACGTGGGGTCCTTCAGTGTGTGTGCTTGGCCACAGAAGCGTGTGTTCCATATGGTGGTGCTAGGCCGCAAGTCGTGCGGTCCATAAGGTGGTGTATTGATCCAGGCAGGCTGTGCAGCGGCGGCTCGGGCACACAAGTGTGGCTACCTGCGCACTCCCCCCCCCCCCCACCCCCCCCCCGGACCCAAAAGAAACAAGCCGTGAGTGGGGAAGGAAAGGACAAAGCAAGCATCGGAGCAAGGTCACAAGGGTACCCATCCAAACAAGGCAATGCAGAGGTGAGGTGCACATGGGAGCGAGCGCAGAAAGCGCGTTCCTACCGTACGTCACCCCCCGTCACCTACCCTACCCTTGCCCTTACCCCGTATATACAAAACTCTACACATTTACAAATTCGTCACTACTGTCTCATCTTCCCCATATCTCCCCTAATACCAAATTCGTTATCAATCCCTCTAACCAAATTTGCCATCAATCAATTCATCATCCATCCCTCCTAAGGAGAAAGAGGTAGAATAAACAAGCACAATGTCACCCCCACGTCATGATGCGTCTCACATTCCCAAAACATTTGCAACAAAAAAACATGGTGTGGAGTCCTGTCACCCTGGTGAGTGGATGTAGATGGTGCGAAGAGAATTCAATCATCACTATACTTCTAAATGGCTTTAACACTTTTACTCTACCCGGGGTCTTTCCCTGCAAAACCATTGGCCATCTTACACTATGTGTTTCTAAGAACCGAACTCCCATTGACCAAACTGTGGTGCTCATCAATTTGGGGTCTCACTCCTCCGATTCAACTCCATGTGCCTTCGCACAATTTCCGGGCTTGGTCGTGTGGCTCACCAGCAGGCCTACTCACCTGCACACCTCCGCCACTGCAGTTGCCTCCGAGCTTACCTGCTCCTTACCCTAACCTATCTACCTGGGGAAGGCCTTCTGGTGCTCTCCCCACTCGGTGCCCTCTCTGGCACTGGGCTACCCGGGTCCGTCCTCCGGATCCTCGGGCCCCACTGAACAACTCTACTGGCTCCCAGAGCCCACCTGCGGCCTCACCTGGCCGACATCCTAACAGTGGCGGAGTGCCCATTCAATTACATTCACTAACAGGCCACACGTCCAGCCATTTCCACTTCACTAATGCACCCATCCAAACACCATTCTACCACACGCACCACAGATGCCAATATCCACCACAATTTACCTACTCCCTCTACCTACTTTTAAACTACCCTCCCCGGATACTCATGAAAGGGGTCCATCTTCCCCATCCACTCCTTTCGCACCAACCACTGCACTCCACATATTCCACACTACTCACTCCACACCATCCATTCCATCTATTCCATACTCCATGTATTCCATACTCCTGTGCTGCACCTGCACTTGCTCACTCACCTGGTGCTCACACACCCCTGGTGGCTCTTGCACCCGTCTCTCCTCCAGGACCATTCACTCAATACAATGCACAATCACAATTACACACATGTCCACAATGCTCTGCTCATTCACTTTCACACACACACATCGTTCACGAGCATTGCCTCATTTCATAACCAGCACTACCGTGCACTTTCATACCAATTCCTTATTCATCACTATCACTACAAACACACTGCATCTTCGAAGCTGACTACCCCCTTCTGAAACTCGCGCTCCCCCAGTCTTCCCTTATACTAAGCGCTCCCACGTCATTATAATCCACTAATCTGCTACGTCCCCTACTACAGGTACATGTCGCTACTTAAATCTAGTTACCTACTGTCATCTTTCTATATCCTAACATTTTATCCTAACCCCACCGGGCTAGTTTGCACAGCCAAAACCCCATAAACTAATGCTCATGTGCCCTGGGGATGGGAGGGATGGCAGAGTTGCCATCCCTCTACATCGGGCTTCTCCCATTATCAATTTTGCCCATCCAAATTTTTTTTGCCAATCAAATTTGCCAATCATTTTTACCCATCAAATTTGCCAATCCAATTTGCCAATCATATTCACTATCCCTACCATCGTCCATTAAACTATGAGCCTCGGTGCGGGAAATTACATTCTCAAAGCTCGGCTTCGCCAAGCCGAGCAATGAATGCGGGTGGTTCGTCTACTGCGGATGGGTCGTCTGGCATTCGGTTCAGGGGAGGAGGTTTCGTTGGGCCAAGATTCACAGCACCATCCCGGCTTGGGGCCTTTCGGTCTCCTGCCCGATGGCCCAATCTTGGCCGGCCGGAATGCCGCAACCACAAGGGGGCGCCGTTCCGACCCTTCCTACCTTCCCTCAAACCGGGCCGCCCGCTCTGCTTAGCAAAGCACGGACGCGACCGTGCAGGGCGGGGCCCGGCGCGGATCGCGCACGGGGGTTCTTTTGAAACCGCCGTGATTACGACCCTCGCCGGTTCCCGCAGTACACAAAGCCCGGCACGGACCGAGGGCTCGCGTCGACTATCCGTCAGCCTAAACGCTGCTCCGGTCAACGTCGCTGCTTCCCCGTACATGCTCACACCCACACGCGACCCCTTTCATACTCACAAAATCCGGCGTCTCAGCGCCTCTCATGCATTCCACACACTCCGTCCATTCCACCACCGCACTCCCTGTTACACACCACTCCTCTCGCATGCCTTCTTGCGCACACTCGTCGTTCACACACTTCCTTAACACACCTCCTCGCGCAATGTCTTGCGCACTCTCTCTTGGTACGTACGCCGTACCACTCATGGGGGTGCTCTCTTGCATCCACCCACTCACGCGCTCCGATGTGCCCTCCCGCAACGCGCCACAACCAACCCAGGTGTGCGTTCTCGCACACTCTCTCCATCCATCCCAAGTGTGCATCCTCGCACCCGCTCCTCATCCATCTCACTCTCCGTGTCACACTCACCACACATACACTCCGACGTGCATTCTCACTCGCACTCGGTTTCACTCCCATACTCGGTCATGCATTCTCCCTCGCACCCGGTACCACACTCGCGCTCCGACGCCATTCGTACACGCGTGCCGTTCACCTTCACACCTTTTCCTCACACGTGCACCATTGCCATTCACACAGCGCACCATGGACCTTTTACGAGCGCCCGGGTTACGCTGGAATCCCAAGCGCGCGAAAATTCTTTTCGCGACAAACACCTTACCGAAAAATCTCTTCGCCCCATCTACTACCCGCTCCACCTTGGGGATTCTTCTTCCTCATTCCTCCAACACCTGCAAATCTTTATAAGGATTAAGCAAGGAATCATGATGGGAGCACGGACTTTGCACATTATCCATTTCTTCACCCCGCGAGGGCTTTTCTACGTCCAGCGTCTCTTCCATTCCAATTTCCACTATAATTAATTGGAGGTCCGCTCCAGGTCCAGGCTCCGGGCTGGAAGCGAATAGCCAGCGGCAGCTTCACGTATTCGGTTTCACACACGGTCAGACAATGTCAATTGACTACTGTATTGTTGTCGCCATCACGGATCCACTCTTCTGCCTCACGATCCAGCGGTATGCTCGCCTGGTACCTTCCTCATCTGCCGGATCACGTCTCTCTCTCAAAAGGCTTCGCGCTCGCGCTTATATTACGTGCATTGGAATCAAGCCGCCGGCTCTGATGACACGCCTACCGGTTGGCTCACCACGGCGCTGGTTGGCCGGCAAAGGGCTTGCTGACTCCAACTCCGATGACGAGTCGACGTGCCACACCTTGTTCTGGCGGCTCCGCCCCCTTCTTCCTCGGCTTGACCGCATGGCTAATGGCGGTCTGGGGCCAACGACCGCATCAAGGCAAGGAGCAGCGAACGCTGCTGGCAAACGAAGTACTGGGGCCTATCTTATTTGATTATTGCAACGCAGATTCAACTATTGGGAACAGATCCTTGACTGAAACACATAATAATGAAATAACTACGGAGAGGTCCTATGTTTCGCTACGTGTTGTACATGGACTAACTAGGGTGCGATCTTTAACAAGCCAATTGATGGGGATACTTACAGGGGAACATTTATAAGGGAAACATTTACTAAAATTTACTAGTGAAGGTTCTAAAAACCGTAACAATATATTACGTATCGCATTTTTCGTGGATTCCCCACCTACCTCCCTCAAACACCAAAACGCTGGGTGAAAGATCCCGAATAGTTCCATGTTTTGTGAGACCATCAAATTACCCATTTGCTTTACCTGGTTTGTAGCAAAACCTAGAATAGCTCGTAAATCTCATCCTTCACGAGTTTAGCAAGCAGGTGCCGCATCGTAGAGTACCTCCAGGACATAGCGTCTTCTTACTGCCTTGTTTGACTTTCTCCAAAGAGTTTGGCTCATGGTCCCCAGAAGGTTCGAATCCCATACATCGTTGATTGATTTTCACATTGCATCTCGACATTCGTGTTATGCATGTAAAAGTACATTGTTATCTCATAATGTCCTTACACTCATCTAATTGGTATTGTGCATTCTGACAACGAGCATTAATGGCAATTTTATCGACATTTTGTGTTTCTTTTTAACACCAATTTCACCTTTTATTCTTTCACCTTGGAGAGCCAAAGAAGCCATTTTTCTCGTTATAGATCAAGCCGTGTTGAAGTGCTGCTCATCCCTCATTAAGGGGGAGTGCATTCGTACTTGTTTACCTGTGCAGGGTCTTCCTTGAGCCGAGTTCTACATTGTAGAGTCCGGTAGGCATGTTTGAGGATGTCTTGTGAAAAACTCGACAGGTGAATTGCCTTGTCCATTCGTTGTGCGGATACTTTAGCCGCAGCCTTGGCCCTGACTCCCCGTATGCGGGTATGTAGCGAATACACTGGAGATAGCGCTTTAACGTTGGCACACACTGGTACACGAGGGATCGATATTGCGCTTTAACGTTGATACACACTGGTAAACAAGGGATCTATATTGCGCTTTAACGTTGGTACACACTGGTAAACAAGGGATCTATATTGCGCTTTAACATTGGTACACACAGGTACACGAGTGATCGATATTGCGCTTTAACGTTGGTACACACTGGTACACGAGTGATCGATATTGCGCTTTAACGTTGCTACACACTGGTGCACGAGTGATCGATATTGCGCTTTAACGTTGCTACACACTGGTACACGGGGGATCGATATTGCGCTTTAATGTTGGTACACACTGGTACACAAGGATCTATATTGCGCTTTAACGTTGGTACACTGATACACGAGGGATCTATATTGCGCTTTAACGTTGGTACACACTGGTACACGAAGGATCGATATTGTGCTTTAATGTTGGTACACACTGGTACACGAGTGATCGATATTGCGCTTTAACGTTGGTACACACAGGTACACGAGGGATCGATATTGCGCTTTAACGTTGGTACACACTGGTACACGAGTGATCGATATTGCGCTTTAACGTTGGTACACACTGGTACACGAGTGATCGATATTGCGCTTTAACGTTGGTACACACTGTTACATGAGTGATCGATATTGCGCTTTAACGTTGGTACACACTGGTACACAAGGGATCTATATTGCGCTTTAACGTTGGTGCACACTGGTACACGAGGGATCGATATTGCGCTTTAATGTTGGTACACACTGGTACACGAGGGATTGATATTGCCCTTTAACGCTGGTACACACTGGTACACGAGTGATCGATATTGCGCTTTAACGTTGGTACACACTGGCACAAGAGTGATCGATATTGCGCTTTAACGTTGGTACACACTGGTACATGAGGGGTCGATATTGCGCGTTAACGTTGGTACACACTGGTACACGAGTGATCGATATTGCGCTTTAACGTTGGTACACACTGGTACACGAGTGATCGATATTGCGCTTTAACGTTGGTACACACTGTTACATGAGTGATCGATATTGCGCTTTAACGTTGGTACACACTGGTACACGAGTGATCGATATTGCGCTTTAACGTTGGTACACACTGGTACACGAGTGATCGATATTGCGCTTTAACGTTGGTACACACTGTTACATGAGTGATCGATATTGCCCTTTAACGCTGGTACACGAGTGATCGATATTGCGCTTTAACGTTGGTACACACTGGTACACGAGTGATCGATATTGCGCTTTAACGTTGGTACACACAGGTACACGAGGGATCGATATTGCGCTTTAACGTTGGTACACACTGGTACACGAGTGATCGATATTGCGCTTTAACGTTGGTACACACTGGTACACGAGTGATCGATATTGCGCTTTAACGTTGGTACACACTGTTACATGAGTGATCGATATTGCGCTTTAACGTTGGTACACACTGGTACACGAGGGATCGATATTGCCCTTTAACGTTGGTACACACTGGTACACAAGGGATCTATATTGCGCTTTAACGTTGGTGCACACTGGTACACGAGGGATCGATATTGCGCTTTAATGTTGGTACACACTGGTACACGAGGGATTGATATTGCCCTTTAACGCTGGTACACAAGTGATTGATATTGCGCTTTAACGTTGGTACACACTGGTACACAAGGGATCTATATTGCGCTTTAACGTTGGTACACTGGTACACGAGGGATCGATATTGCACTTTAACGTTGGTACACACTGGTACACGAGGGATCTATATTGCGCTTTAAAGTCGGTACATAATGGTACACGAGGGGTCTATATTGCGCTTTAACGTTGGTATACATTGGTACACTTGATCAAGATTGCGCTCTAACGTCGGCACTCACGCACTCTCGGAGTAAAAGCTCCGTCATCGCGAAAATTCCAGGTTTTACTGTTGTTGTAATTGAAAACAAAGCGCCTTGGCGCCAGCCTCGTATTTTCCAAAACAGACTCCGATTCCATCGCGGGGAAATTCCGCTCGGGGTGTTTGCGACCACCCTGACCACACCTCGCTGCATCTCGAGCGAGCGGGTCGCGGAGCTCGAGCCAAGAGGCGCGAAGAGGAATCGTAGCGACGCAGTGAGAGCGCGATCGCCATTTTCCAGGAACGCGATCGTAAGGACGTTGTTGGTAGAAAGGACCGTGATTCGGTACTCGCCTCGTCATGGGGGTGCAAGGCTGCATGAAATGCATCAAGTACATCCTCTTCGGATTCAATTTTTTCTTCTGGGTGAGATGATTATGTATCGTTCTCTCCCGCCTATTGGGGTCGTTCCGAACGCGTCCAGACAAACCCATCAGTCCATCACCATGTCGATCCTACCCATTTTGGTACGTGTTCTCGATCCGTGTACCTGATGCCTGATGTGTGATCCGTGATGTTGATGTGTGCCGTGTTTGTGTTTCGTGTGTACAAGTACCTGATGTGCACCTGTTGGTGAACTCAAGTGCCCGGTGCATACCTGTTGGTGGACACGAGTACCCATTGTGTACCTGTTGGTGGAAACGAGTAGACGTTGTATACCCGTTGGTGGACACGATTACCCGGTGTGTACTTGGTGGTCACAAGTACCCGATGTATACCTGTCGGTGGGCACATGCACCCGGTGTGTACTTGTTGGTGGACACAAGTACCCAGTGTACACATGTTGGACAAAAGTACCAGGTGTGTACCTGTTTGTGGACACGAGTACCGTTGAGTACTTTTTAGTGGACATGGGTACCTGGTGAGTACCTTTTGGTTGACACCAGTACCCGGTGAGTACTTTTTGGTGGACACGAGTACCCGGTGAGTACTTTTTGGTGGACACGAGTACCCGTGAGTACTTTTTGATGGACACGAGTACCCGGTGAGTACTTTTTGGTGGACACGAGTACCCGGTGAGTACTTTTTGGTGGACACGAGTACCCGGTGAGTACTTTTTGGTGGACACGAGTACCCCGTGAGTACTTTTTGGTGGACACGAGGACCCGGTGAGTACTTTTTGATGGACACGAGTACCCGGTGAGTACTTTTTGGTGGACACGAGTATCCGGTGAGTACTTTTTGGTGGACACGAGTATCCGGTGAGTACTTTTTGGTGGACACGAGTATCCGGTGAGTACTTTTTGGTGGACACGACCACCTGGTGTGTACTTATTGGTGAACACGACACCCTGTTGTTCCCTGTTGGTTCACATTTGATTGGTTCGCTGTGCACAGTAAATGTGGGTGAAGGATTCGTGCTTCATCGAAATTTGACATTGAGGAACTTCGTCCTTTGGCCAGTGATTAGGGTGGTTATATCATCGTTCGATTACCACCCCACACGTTACCCGTCGCTGATAGTAATCAATTGCTTTTCTTATTTATGAGCGAAATCTGAATGTTTTTGCCAAATACAATCTTAAAATATCCCGTGGTGACATGCTGTGCGAAAGCCCCCCCCCCCCCGCTCCAGTGCCGTGCTTTGCAACCCCCCCCCCCCACTCCTCCGATGCCGTGCCGTGCAACCTCCCCCCCCCCCCCCCACAGTGCTGTGCTGTGCAACCCTCTCCCCCCTCCCTCCGACACCGTGCTGGGCAACCCACCTTCTTCCGATGCCGTGCATCCCCCTTTCCCCCTCCCTCCGGCACCGTGCCGTGCACACTCACGTGTTCTGTGTTAGTTTCTCGTATTCCAGAATCCCTGCTCCTTGATTTTCGTTTGATTTCTCATTGCAAGCTCCGTTTTGTGACGCCATAAAAATAATCTGTGAATTATAATCTGCTGTGCCCCCAATAAACAGTGCCCCTATTACTGTGCCCCTGCAAATTGTGCCCCTATTGTGACCCTATTACCCTGTCCCTGTTATCGTGCCCAAATTACCATGTCCCCATTACCATGCCCCTATTACCGTGCTCTTATTACCATGCCCCTATTACCATGTCCCCATTACCATGCCACTATTACCGTGCCCCTATTACCTTGACCCTATTACCTTGACCCTGTTTCTCTGCCCTATTACCGGGTCCCAATTGCCATGGTCCTATTACCGTGCCACTATTACCATGCCCCTATTACCGTGCCCCTATTACCTTGACCCTATAACTGTGCCCCTATTACCTTTACCCTATTACCTTGACCCTATTACTGTGCCCTTATTACCATGTCCCCATTACCGTATCCCTATTACCATGCCCCTATTTCCGTGCTCCTATTACCATGCTCCTATTACCATGCCCCTATTACTGTGCCCCTATTACCATGTCCCCATTACCGTATCCCTATTACCATGTCCCTATTACCGTGCTCCTATTACCTTGATCCTATTAATGTGCCCCTATTACCATGCCGCTATTACAATGCCCCTATTACCATTCCCCTATTACCATTCCCTATTACCTTGACCCTATTTCTCGGCCCCTATTACTGTGTCCCTATTACCTTGACCCTATTACTGTGCCCCTATTACCTTTTCCCTTTTACGTTTCCCTGTTACCTTGACCCTATTACTGTGCCCCTATTACTGTGTCAGACTGACATCATTTTCGATGTTATTAATTCAGCGCCCTCTGGCATTGATCAGCAATCATTGCTTCTTCCAATATTGCCTCCCTGGTTTTGATGTTTCTTCCATGAACGTTTACCCTGGTAAAATTGCTACAATCACATGTAAAGATTGTTCATGGTGTCCATTTAAAATCCCATCATTTTCATCTTGTCAAAGCATTGTGGGAGGTCAATCGTTTCACTGCAACTTCTCAGATATTGCGAACCAATGGTGGTAGGGTGATGCACCGCCGAGCACCCCTACTTTGCATTAGATATTGCAAAATGAGAAAATTTACAATGTCGTCTCTTGCTGCCCGTGACCAAAAATCTCCAGGAATCCTGTTGTAATTTTTATAATTTTTCTAACAAAACGAGTCGAATACGTGGACATGCCCCTCACTCAGCTCGCAGGTGGTGCCGTTCTGGGGATCGCGCTGTGGCTGCGCTTTGACTCCCAGACCAGGGACGTGTTCGACATGGAAGGTGCGCCAACGACCTTTTACGTGGGTAAGTCGGGTCTTCAGCACACATTGCATGGCATTCCGATTCAGTGTACAATTCAGTGTATCCGATACTGATTGTGATCCGAATGTGTGTCCGTCGTCATGTGTACCATTATGGTGTTTTAATCCGCTAGAATAGTGCACAGGTAGCACATTTACCTTTAAGTCGTTCCAATGTGGATTTGATTCTGACCGGTCTATAAACTATCCTATTGGTGCTTCGCAGACAGGAAGTTGCATCACAGGGTCCATCAGACGGACATTAAGTTAAACGTTCCATCTGCTTACATTAGTTGGAATATGTAGAACATGTCTTTAATCGGATCCCGATGATGTCTTTAAAAATGAAGAGTCGAAGATTTATCGCCGGCATCTTGAGCCAATTACAAATTGTCTCCCAAATTGGTCCAAGTTGAATTGTCAGGCCACCATCTTGTGAAAGGCTTGAGCCTAAACCTCCCCTTTAGCCAACCCCACAGGAAGGTGAGAATAATTGAGACTGTAAGGACGAAGAAGAGGAATAGTAGTAGTAGTAGTCGTAGTAGTAGTAGTAGTGGTAGTAGTGGTAGTGGTGTTGTAACAGACAAACGACTCGGTATTTAATTGCAAACGCATTTGGAACAAGAAAGAGCAATCAGAGATTGCAAACCCTCGCCAGGATGTTTTCTGTGGTTTTTAAGGCTTTTATGTTAAAAGAAATATGGCGGGCGAACCACGTGACCGATGACGTCATAATTTCTGTATTTTCTCCACCATTTATCCCGAGATTATGCTTATGAAATTTCATCTTGATTGGATGATGTTTTGTACTTGTCGAATTATGACGTCACAATGGAGGCACCTATGACATCATCATTAACAGATGTTATTCCATATGGAGGGTTCTTTACAATGAGACATGTCTCAATTTTTTCTATTAAGCGCTTTCGGAGATGTCGAGGTGCAAATTATTTCAGTTTTTCCAAGATGGCGGCTGAACCACGTGACCAATGACGTCATAATTATCATTAAAAAAGTATACAGGTGGAGTTGCACCTATGGTGAAAATTTCCTGTCAATCAGACCAACGGTTGCAGAGAAAATCATTTATTCTATGCGGACAAACAAACAGACAGACAGACAAACGGACTCAAATGCAATTCCCTCTCCTCAGGTGAGGGTAATGAGAAAGAGCAATCAGAGATTGCAGACCCTTACCGGAATGTATTTGTGTGGTGTTTATTAGCTGCTGTGTTTGGGTGCTTTATTGCCGACGTAGATTTATGTTCAATCCAAGATGGCGGCCGAACCACGTGACCGATGACGTCATCATTTTTTTCCCTCCACCAATTTATGCCTACATGACGCTCAAGAAATTTCATCTTGATCGGATGAGGTTTTGTACTTGTCGAATTATGACATCATTATGAACATATTTTTATTCCACATGGAGATATCTTTACAATGAGCCATGTCTCAATTTTTTCTATTCAGCACTTTGGGAGATATAGAAGTGCAAAGTTTTTCGGTTTTCCAAGATGGCGGCCGAACCACGTGACGGATGACGTCATCATTAATTTTTTTTCTCCACCAGTTTATGCCGTCATGTCGCTCAAGAAATTGCATCTTGATTGGATGAAGTTTTGTACTTGTCGAATTATCAAATTATGACGTCATAATGGAGGCCTTGGGCCGAGAGAGTTAAAAATTGGGCACAGTCTATTCCAGGGCAAGACCAATATGTTTGTAAAGTTTGGCGATTCTACGTGCAACGGTGTAGATGTAGTGCTGCGCACAGACAGACAGACAGACAGACAGACAAACAGATGAGAAATCGGTCAGAGAACGAGGACTTGCCGGAATGTGCTTTTTTATCGGCCATTTTGGACAAATATGGCGGCCAAACCATGTGACCGATGATGTCATCATTATTTGTTTTCTAAACTAATTTATTCCTTGATGATGCTCAAGAAATTCCATCTTGATCGGATGAAGTTTTGTACTTGTCGAATTATGACGTCATAATGGAGGCACCTATGACATCATCATTAACATATTTTATTCCCCATGGAGAGTTCTTTACAATGAGCCATGTCTCAATTTTTTCTATTCAGCACTTTTGGAGATATAGAGGTGCAAAGTTTTTCAGTTTTTCCAAGATGGCGGCCGAACCACGTGACCGATGACGTCATCAATTGGGCACAGTCTATTCCAGGGCAAGACAAATATGTGTGTAAAGTTTGGTGATTCTATGTGCAACGGTGTAGATGTAGTGCTGCACACAGACAGACAGACAGACAGACAAACCAACCGATCAACATACTTGCCGGAATCTTTTCCGGCAAGTAACAAACGGACTCAAATGCAATACCTCTCCAGGCGAGGGTAACAATAAAGAGCAATCAGTGTTTGCAGACCCTTACCGGAATGTATTTGTGTGGTGTTTATTAGCTGCTGTGTTTGGGTGCTTTTTTGACGACATAGATTTATGTTCAATTTAATATGGCAGCCGAATGACGTGAATGATGACGTCATAAATTTAATTCTCACGTACAATGTTTGTGTCGATCACACTCAAGAAATTTCAAACTGATCGCGTTCTACTTGTCTAATTATGACGTCATAATGAAGCACCGATGACATCATCATGAATATATGCTGCGCCCTGTGGGGAGTACTTGACAATGAGCCTTGTTTCAATTTGTTTTCCATTGAGCGGTTTGGGAGATGTGGAGGGGAATTTTTTTCGGTTTATCCAAGATGGCGGCCGAACCACGTGACCCATGACGTCACAATTATCATTAAAAAATTATACAGGTTGAGTTGCACCTACGGTGAAAATTTCCTGTCAATCGGACCAACCGTTGCGGAGAAAATGAATTTTTAAATTGCAGACACTGCACACGTACGCACCTGAATGCTTAACCTCGCTTTTTACCTCGCAAGCGGAGGGTAATGAAGGTGTTGCCCGTACAGGAATCACACTCTGAGATAGCAAGCAATCCCAGTCTCCAGACAAGACCACTTGCTATCCACAGTTTAGGAAAGAATTTGGGTGCCTCGCCTATTCTTCATCAAAAGACACTGATTTATCTTAAATGTCCACAAACTAAAGCTAGCAGGCAGGACACCCAGCTTAATTCCCATCTGAGTAATGACACACTTTGTGATGCAAAACCCTGAAGTAGTCGCTTTGTCGATGGCCGGCTCCATGCCAATTTAGAGGCGATCGCTTCTCCGAGCGGAGGTAAACGATCCTATTCCGAGTGTGGTCTAATTCCAGGCCTGTTATCAGGATGTTAACCTAATTTCGATTCCCAGGGATTTGCCAATGCCACCCAAATGAGTGGCGCCCAGGAGACGGATTGCGGAGCAGATGCACACAATCTTAATGAAGAATGGTTTATTGAAATCATCATGAGGCACATTTACAGACAGATCCAGACAGAATATGAACTAGAACGCCACTCAGTGGAGCGCATACTCCCGCCGTGGGTGGCCGCTGCTGAGCCCTATCTTCCAATGGTAAAAAAAATCCTTCAAAAATTCCTGGATCCGGAATAATATCCTGAGCTTCACCAAAAACTAATCAATTCTTCCTTATCCCAAGGGCAATCATCCCACCAACTTTCATCCAAGTCCGTTCATAACTTTTCCAGATATCTTGTTCACGAACACACGAACATACGAACACACACACACACACACACACACACACACACACACACACACACACACACACACACACACACACACACACACACGGACGGACACGATCGAATGCATTACTCCCGCTTAATAAATAGATATAATATACAGTAGATCCTTATATTACAATAAAATCTTCCCCTTTATAGGCCCAGACACACACTGGCACACCCACTCACACACTGGCACACCCACTCACACACGATTCGGACAGGATTGTTAAAAGGCCGAAATGTCTGAGGAAACAGCTAGGAGAGCAGAGCAGTCTTGTACCCGGCAGAGATCGTAGAACATCGAAGCCTCCCTGACATAAGATGCGCAACCTGCTCCATGGAGATTCTTGGCAAAGGGTAACAAGCACTCCAGTACAAGACCCCAAATTGCATTGATTAGACCAGAATGTATCAGGTTCAAGGAGGCCTTCGTCTTGCAGTCGACTAAATATGCTGGTCAAGTTAAGTCCAGTCCTTTTTTATTCCTTCAATGTATCTGGCTTATTTTACCTCTAAAACGCATTGCTTTCCTATTACTGTATACCAACTCTTCTACTGCTCCTGGTATGGCCTGGTCTGCTCAAATGTCTTAAATACCCTAGTTCCACTCCGTGTTTTAACACAAATGTGTAACAACCACATCTTGCTTTTAATTCAAACTAATGCTTGCGTTCTATGGAATTAAGAACTGTGATGCATGCTGATGCAATTGGCAATACTGTCACGTGTACAGCCCCCACATCAACCGCTCAACCACAACCGTGACTGAAGGTGGCACGGAGACCAAACACGGTGGAGATCATGTTTTAAGATAGTTTAAAAACGACGAGATCATTAAAAATTACATTTAATTTGTGGATGGCCGAATGAAACAGGGATCACGGTGAGCGATATGAATCTGTTCCTATATTCCGAATGTGGTCGAGATCATTGTCACTAATTTAATCCTCCAGGGTTTCCAATAATCGGAATCATTGGCACCCAGAAGAGATGGTGGGTTTAATAAAGCACAAAACAGATACGGAGCTCCCAAACAAATAAGGACGATTCATAAACATGATGTTTAACTACTACTAGGAAGGGTACCCATCCCAAGTGACGGAAAAAGCTAGCAAAGGTATAAAAGCATCCGCTTCCTCTCCTCCTCTCTCTCCCTCCCTTTCTCTCCCTATCCCCTCTTCCCTCTCCGCTGTCCCCTTTCCCCCTTTCCCCCTCACCCACTCTCTCCCCCATTCCCCTGTCCCTCCCCTCTCTCCTACATTCCTCTCTACCCCCACACCCCTCTCTCCCCACTCCCATCTCTCCACCACTCGCCAGTCTCTTGTCTCCGCCACTCCCCTGTCTCCCCCACTCCACTTCCTTCCCTACTCTCTCCCTTTCCACTCCCCTCACCCTCCGCTGTCTCCTGTCTCTGCCACTCTCCTGTCTCCACCACTCCCATGACTCCCCCACTCCTTCCCCTGCTCCTCTTCCTCCCCACTCCCATGTATCTCCCCACTCCCCTGTATCTCTCCACTCACCTGTCTCTCCCACACTCCCCAGTCTCTCCCCCACTCCCTCCCCTCACATCTTGCTCCCTCCCTCACTCCCCTCTCCCCCAGTCCCCTTTCCCCCACTCACTTCTCCCCCACTCTTCTCTCCTCTCTACATGTCTGTGCTCTATCTTTTTTTAACTGCTTTAATTTACTTTTCTATTTTTTTTTGTACCATACTGTACATAACTGATGTACCATACTCGTTAAAGAGTGTCTGTGCCACCAAAGCAGCTTCCTGAGCAAAGGTTATACTGGATGGTTTGCCATTGCCTTCCCAGCAGTAGTTCGGGCAGGAATTTGTAATTTGTTCAGGTTGCCGGTGATAGCTCGCCCACTCTTCGTGAAGGACACCACGGAGATCTTCAGCATCCACCAACTATTGTTGGAAGACGGGATGCCAACTTAACGTCCATCGAAGGGACGGCACACATTGATGATTTAACGAGTCTGTGAAACACCAGGATGACAGTTTATAGCTGGGTCGCGATGCGAACCCCGGCTTTCGTGATGCCAGCCCAGGCTAGAAAGCCTAGAGAATGTGAGTACCCCAAGGTTATCTTGTGAGCCCAGGTCGTCCCTTAACGCACTGTTAATAAACAAAATAAAGACAATCATTAAGAAGTGGAAGGCGTATGGTACCAATACCCTGCCTAGATCAGGCCATCCCTCCAAACTGGATGACCAAGCAAGGGGGAGACTGAATAGAAAGGCCACCAAGAGGCCAATGCTAACTGTGAAAGAGCTGCAGGCCTTTATGGCAAAGACTGGTCACAGTGTGCATGAAACAACAATATCCCAAGCACTTCACAAGTCTGGCCTGTACAGTAGGGTGGCAAGAAGGAAGCCGTTGCTCAAAGAATCCCACCTTGAGTCCCATATGAGGTATGCAAAAAAACACTCCAGAGATTCTGAAGCCATGTGGCAAAACGTTTTGTGGTCTGACGAAACCAAGATGGAACTTTTTGGCCTAAATGCAAACCCAACCCAACACAACACATCACCCAAAGAACAAGATCCCTACTGAGAAGCATGGCAGCAGCAGCATCATGTTATGGGGATGGTTCTCATCAGCAGGGACTAGTGCACTTTCCAGGGTAGAAGGGAAAATGGATGGAGCAAAATACAGAAAAGCCCTAGAGGAAAACCTGCTGCTCTCTTCAAGAAAGCTGAAATTGGAATGGAGTTCACCTTTCAGCATGACCACAGCCCACAGCACACAGTCAAAGCTACACTTCAGTGGCTAAGGAACAAAAATATAAATGTCCTTGAGTGTTCCAGTCAGAGCCCCGACCTAAATCCAATTGAAGATCTGTGGCATGACTTGTAGATTTCTGTCCATAAACGCTCTACATGCAACATGACTGAGTTTGAACAGTTTTGTACAGAAGAATGGACAAATATTGCCCAATCAAGAGCATGGACAAATAATGGTGGTAAGGCAATGCCAAACCACCGAGTATGACCCTTGCCAATAAACTGTTTCGGCATCACCAACACTCTGTAAAGTGCATGGTACATGTTATTATTTTAGTGATGGTCTCAGTGTAAAGAAAAGCTTGACCGGTGTCTGATTAATGCATCGTTCACCATTGCTGGGGCCTTCATTTATTGAGCAGTAATCAACTTAACCATTGTGCGGTTACATCACTCGCATTGGCTCATGTCAAGCACATACTTCATGCCAAACCATTGACCAGAAGTCGAGGTTTAATCACCGCAAAGCATTTGCAGTTTTAAGTTTGGCTCGAAGGAATGAACCTATTTGGTGATCTACGACAGCTGTGGAGGCCAGATACAAACAAGAATGGATTTACAGAGGATTTGAAGTCGTCTCAATGATTGGGAAAACTGCTCCAGTTTGATTATTTCACCACTTTGATTGTAAAAAAAATATCTCACCTACCTTTTCAATTTGCAGTCTCTCAGGAAGATCTTGGAAAAGTACTACATGAAGACCACAGACAGACGTTAAGGGACATCAGATATTCCTTTGGATCAACGATGAGGACATTAAGAGACAATAGACAAATCAAAACAGAATATCAGTTTTGTACATGCGAACCCCACCTTCATGAGCTACCTGCTCAGATACCAAAGACCTAACTATTTTAATTAGAGCGAACGCAAGTATTGGTATGAAATACCATGATTTTAAAGGACAAAAATGCAATTGCTTTCATGTTTCTTTATTAATTGAAATGCAGTGCAACAGAAATCTTCTGTGACGCTCCATGACGTCACTGGTGCAACTATTGGCAACGACCAAATTAAGTGTAGTTGAGATTCTCAGAAGTTTGTTGCATGAAGCTCTTCTAAACACTGAAATACACGATGATGATTGATACGCTTAGTGGTGTCCTCCATAATGGGTCTAAGTTGAAGAATTTCTTCCAAGTTTTCTCAATTTGGATTTGCTGTCACGCAAGATTCTGGAGGAAACTCTGTCATGCCAAAGCTTGGCGTGTGTCCGATATTGTTTCTCCCCAAACACCGTGTCTTAAATCGATTTCGTCCTGTAGTCGTGAGAGTGCACGATTTCCATTTCATCGAATTTCAAATCTCAGCCGCTGTTTCACACCGGCATCACAATCCAGTGCACTGGGTTTGATGCCACCACTTCCTGGCATCACAAATGTTGCTATCTGCAGATTTTTTCCCCTTTCTCCCAATAAATCACAATCGGAATCGGAATCCATAATAACCGGCCATAATAAAGCAGCAAAGATTAACTGGGTTTTTGTTGCTGGGGATTTTGACGTCCGCAGGTTGTGCAATATAATTCTATTTTTGAAGAAAAGCGGTCTATTATTTTGATGACAATTATCTTTCTAATTCACATTTTAATGTTTTTTTTGATCTTGATATTTTTGATTATGTATATTTTATATTTTATATTTAATTATCAATATTTTGATCTTGCTTTTTTGCAAATGTAAATTCCTGCTGTCCTTCCTTGAATATTTAATTTCACACCGATGCAAAGAAGCCTATAGAACAACGATGTTGGGTTTTGATGATCTTCACTGTCTATTTCCTGAATCTAATTGATCTCTCAGGGAGACTTCCACAATCCAGAGAATATGAGGACAAAATGCAAATGGGCAACCCGGCCTGGACTTGGGGAGGGACTGGGCAACTGGGCTGGGAAACTGGGCAACTGGGACTGGGCAACTGGGACTGGGCAACTGGACTGGGCAACTGGGCTGGGGAGGGACTGGGCAACTGGGCAACTGGGAGGGACTGGGCAAATGGGCAACCCGGCCTGGACTTGGGGACTTATACATCTCTGCCAAATTTCTTTTGAATCTGTCCACAACTTTTTGAAATATTTTGTTCACAAACGGACAGACAGGGGTGAAAACATAACCTCCATCCACCTTTGATGGCGGAGGTAAAAAGCCCGTCAATAATGACGAGTTGGCATAGTTTATTCAATGGTACAGCCTCGTGAGCATGCCAGTCTGAAGCCTCAGCCTAGCATCAGGTATTTATGAGACATCCTATGGATGTAAATGAACACTCATCTTATGCCACGTGTTGCATATCACGTTCAGCAAATTTCACCTCCCTGTATTTATTGTTATTTTGGAGAAAAAAATCGCTTCCGTACACCAACCACCCTTGAGGCTCAGTTTGCAAGTCCAATTCCAATAGAAGAGACGTAATTACTGTTGTTTGGGGTCTTTTGAGTCCTTGGGGTCTTTTGGGTCCTCTGGTTCGTTTCCATCTTCTGGCGCTTTTGGGTCCTCTGGGTCATTTTGGGTAGTTTCCATAATCTGGGTATTTTGGGTCTTTGGGGTCCTTTGAGTCTTTTGGGATCTCTGTCTGGATCTTTTAGGTATTTTGGGTCCTCTGGGTCTTAAAGAGTCTTTTTAGTCTTCGGGATATTTTGGGGTTTCAGGTATTCGGGGTCTTTTGGGTATTCAGGTATTTTGGTTATTCGGGGTCTTTGGGGGTATTTTGGGTCATTGAGATATTTTGGGTCCTCAGGGTCTTTTAGGTCATTTCGGTCCTCAAGGTCTTTAAGAGTCTTCTGGGTCTTTTGAGTATTTGGGGTCTTTTGGGGATTCAGGTATTCAGGGTCTTTTGGGTGTTCGGGTCTTTTTGGTCTTCGGGGTCTTTTGTTTCTTCGTGTATTTTTGGGTTCTCGGGGACTTTAAGGGTATTTGGGGTAATTTAAGTCTTCGGGGCATTTCAGGTCTTTGAGGTTTTTTTTGGTCTTTGGGTGTCTTCAGGGTTATTAAGGGTCCTCTGGGTATTTTCGGTCCTCAGAGTCTTTTGACCGTGGTGCACACACAGTCGTGTTCAAAGATTGCCCATTAAAACCCCACTCAAATCCCTCCTAAAACGCTACTCAAAGCCTATAAAACCTCCCCTTATCGAAGGGGACAGACATCAGATATCTGCACAAACGCCCAAACAGACATTGTGTTTTATATGGTAGATTTTTTCCATCTCGTACATTCGGCCATTTTATCATGCTTTGTAATTATCATGTTGGTGAGCATGTTGGGATGTTTCTCACTTTTTTATCAATCAGTGCCAGCAGCTTTCTCTGTCTTCTCTTTAAATTCTGGACCTGGGAGGAATGCCAGAAATATGAAGCGTTTTGTGCACAGAGAGCTATTCAATCAACTCGCGTTATTGTCCTTCCCTAATGCACCTCTGATATATGGCCAAATTAACCTTTCTGGAGGATTTTTCATTCGAGGAACAAATTTGTTTGCTTTATGTTCATTGGAACTCATCCTTGGATCCACTCGGTGACCAATATGTATCTGGACAATCTATCACAATACAAATACAAAGCTGACCTCGGCTACCTTTATTGTTGTACACCGCTCCTTTCCCATTCCATCTCCAGGCACTGCATGACGTCATCGCCGGGCACCGAAAGGGAGTACTCCGTTTTCACTTCGGTTTCTTTCTTGTTTGTCCGGACGATATCTCAGCCATCCTTTGAGCTAGGAAGCTGAAATTTGGGCACAATAGTGAACAGGTGCTTTGACAAAAACATATTTTTGTGTTTTTGATTATTCAGTTAATTGATTCATTACTTAATTATTATTATCGATTAAGTACAGGTGCTTATTTATTTCCTTTCTCATCTGGGCATTATCTCAGGCACCTTTTGAGCTAGGAAGCTGATATTTGGACATGACAATGACCAAGTGATTTGGCTTTAAAGGGTATTTTTGATTTATTGATTAATTAATCGAATAATTATTAAATTATTCGATTAATGACTTAATTTTTTTTTAAGTTACAGATTTGGATAAAGCAGTGGTGGTTTAGCTTTTATATTAGCCAATTGATGAATAATTTTATTGTTTTACGATTATTATTTATTTTTTCCGGTTATTAATCACTTATTTATTTTCTTTCTCATCTGCGCAATATCTCAGGCACCTTTTGAGCTAGGAAGCTGATATTCAGACACGACAGTCACCAAGTGATTTGGCTGTAAATGGCATTTTTGATTTATTGATTAATCAATTAATCGATAAATTATTTATTGATGAGATAATTAATAAATTAATTATACTTTTTTCGATTAATGACTTATTTAATTAATCTTCAAAAAGCTACAGCTTCGGATGAAACACTGGTGGTTGAGGTATTCTATTAGCCAATTGATTAAGAAATTATTTCACAATTAGTATTTATTGATTTTAATTATGCAATTAATCAATCAATTATTGCACACCTCTCCATCCCAATACCCTGGTGTTTGGCTAGCGGCTAGGGTGCCAGCTTAGGATCCTAGGATCCTGGGTTCGAATCCCGGTCGATCGCTGAATTAACGCCAGGGGGGTTGACTCAGCCTGTCATCCTTCCGAGGTCGGCAAATTGAGTACCAGTTCACTGGTAATTCCCTGTTTGTCGTTAAAGGCGGCAAAAAGGGTTGGCGTCAGGAAGGGCATCCGGCCGTAAAACATTGCTTCAAAAAGGGGACCGAAAAACAACAACAACCACGGTTCCCGAAAAAGGCCAACCCCCGCTTTGCGGGGAAAAATGGCCTCTAAAGGTGGTTTTTTTTTTTTTCTCCATCCCAATACCGCCTCTATGTGCTGCACGGTGGTATTGCCAAGTGCCCCAGAAATGCCGCGCTGGAGGATATTTATTTGTTTGGCATGGGGGCGGTGTAATTTGAATGTATCTATCCTTGTAATTTGCCTTAATTGATGGTTCTGTGGATTTTCCAAGGCCAGCAAGTTGTCTTAATTATAGTCTCATTATGATGAGCGAGTGCAAAAGGAGCAGGAAAATACAGCAAAGGCATCCCACATGAGCTATGAACTTTCTACCCCCTTAAAGTACAAAAGATGGGAAATAATTTGTGATTGTTTTGGGAGGTCACATGTTTATTACCAATGCCAATCTGGTGGAATTTCCTTACTTATGCCCCCATCACAACTGCCCCCCTAATTGCCCTCCCCCCTCACACGTGGCTCCTAATTACCCCTACTCACACATACCCTCCTAATTACCTCCCCGCCCCCAACACAAACATCTTTCCCTCTTATCCACAATCCACAACCCTCCTATCTCTTTAATCCTCAGTTACATTCCTGTTCTCATTTTTATATTTCTCCGATCAGCCTCACATCTCCCATTCCCACATACATGCATTAGTGTTGGCTCCTTACCAAGACTTTAGGAATATTGAGTGCTCATTACCTCCATGGTAAGTGCATTGAGCTCATTATGTCCCATTTACCCAAATTACCCCATTTCCAAGCACTTACTTTTTCCAGGTTTTTGGGATTTTCTCCTCCCCTCTCCCTCACCTGTTTTTATTTCGTAGTTGTCGGTTGGTTTGTAGTTGTTGTAGTTTGTAGTCTTAGTTGTTGGTGTTCCCCCTTTCAATTTTGTTCCCTTCCATTCTGCTCTAGCCCTTACACGAGCCTCGATCATTTATAATAAAAAATTGCATTAAGGCAGCTGTTCCATCATTTTTGAACATAATACTTAAAAGTGTGTTTGGGTTCTGTGGCTAATTTATAATGGATTGTCTGCTTGATGCACAATGGATGTACTATGTCCGGAGGTTTACCACAATGGCGAACTAGAGAGTTCACGGAACACCTTACGCCGTGCAGTCTTGAGAAAAAAGGAAACCTGCGAGCTTTGTGAGCAGCAAATTTGATTGGTCAATATTATGATGTAAAATGCCGTAATATTTTGTCCGAGTCCTGCTAAACAAAAGGTTTTTGGAGGTGACAGTAAGGCGATTTGTATTCTACAGTTTTCAAGCATATAACTAAATTTAAATAAAATAAAGATTCTAAAGGTTGTAGAAAAAAGTTTTTGGAGGTTTACCGCCGTTGATGCAACGTCTTCTACACCACCTTGTCTAACATGTTGCATTAGTTCTTCATGCCCGTTGTTTGTGTCCTTTATGACATCGCTAAAAACAGTACATTTCCTGTTTGGAATGATTTTCAATTTTGTTTGACTGACAGACAGGGAGACAAAAAATGATCTCGCTCCTTTATACACATATACAGTCAGGACAAATTCAGACAAAAGACTGCTAAACTACAGATTCATTTTCTGGTTCTTGTTCAAAATTTAACATTCAATTTTAATTAAGTCATTACTCCATCATAAACTGATGTTTGCGGACAGACAAACAGATAGACAAAGTGAACCAATATTGCTTAACTCCGCTTCTCTCTTTGAGGGTGCGGGGTAATAAAATAAGTTTAGGTTGCAATCAGAATTGTCACACATAAACAACAAACTTTATTTCGCCAATGGCGCCCTATATGGCCACATTCACACTTGGCTTTCTGATTTCCTCCATTTGCATAGTCTACGTTTCACGACCAATTGAAACCTTTTCCCCTTCTCCCAATGGAGACTGGAATGCCTCCATGCAGTGTCTTGGGCTCAGTGTTTCCTAATCAACACAAACGACCTATTTGATGCTCTGGAAAACCCTCTCAATTTTTGCAGATGACTCCACATTGTGTTGCACATGACTCCCATCCCACTGCACGTGCTCCAGAAGAATTGTCAAACAAATGTATTTCCATTGTCAGCCATTGAAAGAGGTTCAGTGTATTCAACTTCTCGGCCTCACCATCACCTCTCCTGGGCCAAACACATTACAGAGCTGCCCCCCTCCCCCAAAGCCAGCCGCAGATTCGGCAGCTTGTCGAGCCAAGTTATTCCTTGAAAAATCAAGACTACTCACATCCTTCAAAACTGTGGCTCAATGGAGTACTATGTACTACAATGGAGTACCTCTATGGATTGGTGCCCCAGTATCAACTCTGCCTCTCCTGGAATCTGTGTAATCTGAAGCTCTTAACATTATTGGCATCTCCTGCAATGATCTGAAGCATAATGCCTTCACATTACAGAAAGATTGGTGGCCCCCAGGTTTGTTTTAACCGCCTCTAGTGCGGGTTTCAACTGCCTCAAGAGGAGCAAGGTAAGAAGCAGGAGCACCAGCCCAGCATGGGGAGCAATACTGCAGGGGGATCATTAGCTCCCTCCATTGCCTTGGCCTTCTGACCCTCTGACCCTCTCCAGAAACTCCAGGATGCATGCATTGGTCCAGTAACACCTGGTTAAACGTCCAAAATCGAGGCTGACTGTACACCTCAACTCTTTTGCTCCTATTTTCTGTTGTGAAATTGCATTCTTGAGAATCGCATTCCTGACGCTGTCTACCATTAACTATATATCAACAGATCGAGATACAGCTGTTGTCTGCCTATAGCTTAGCGGATGGATGGGGTACTGTATGGCGCAATTTGTGTGACTTTCTTTGCAATCCACATTTTTTAGTTGAAAAAAAAACAAACTGTTTGAGGAAAGTTTGTGCAACTCCGAGCACAGCAGGGCTGGCATTGATGGAGTCATTGCTGCAGAGGGGCATCTATAATTGGAGTGCAATTGCAAGGTCCTGCAGCTCCTGTCAATGCCAGGAAGAGCTATGCAAATTGAATGCCAAGCAAATCGAATGATTTGTTTAACCAATGTATGGATACTGTCCGAGGATTTGGGTGTGACGGGAGGGGCATAGGGGGGATTCGTTTCCTGAAAAAAATGTTGACTTTTTGTGGGAACCACCCCTTAATTATGTTGGGGAAAACAGCAATGAAATGTGGTCTTTAATATAATTAATATCTTTGGTAATGTGGAAATAGAACATGAGCTTAAACTAATATAACTGAGCTGGAGACTCCTACTATTTTTACATTTGCACACAGAGTTTGCAATTTGCGTTTTCTTAAAATTAGAGACCTGGTGACATCAACAGTTCTCATTTGTGATTCCTTCCAAATATCTCTTATGATCTCATCTCTCATGAGATGTGAAAGAAATCTCGTAAGGGTCCCATCAGATGGAAATTCGCATGATGAATTATTGTTTCAGTCCGAAGATGTATTGTCGGGTGTTCAAAAAAAATTCTGAGCAAGATACCCCATTTTATATTTCAAATTATATTCTGTATATTTTTCTTGCTATATATACAGGGTGTCTCAAAAAGATGTTTACACATTTTAAGAAAGAAAAACTACCCATTACACACCTAAGAAAAGGTCAATATTTGGTGTGCGCAGAAGCAATAGATGTGCCTGTGTGGTGCCCTGCTGATTCCAGCCTCTCAAGCATTTTTCCTTTGGCCTGGCTCAACTATATCACATTATGAATGTACCCAACATGCTCTTCGGCCATGGCTGTCTCTGATTGGTCCAGAGATGACAATTATTTATTTTTACCCCGACACATCTCCTTAAAGATTTTTGTGCTGATCATGTGAATTGCTGTAACACAATCGCATAATTTTCCGCACCCATTGATGAACGGTTGGGTGTACGCATCTTGCACAGTACCATACGTCTCAAATTTATCACGGGTTATTGTAATTGGTATTCCTGATGGAAGTTCCATTCAAAATTCACGTCTCCAGTCTTTGCACTTCACACGCATTTTGGAATTTACAATACCACTTCAAAATTACTTTGCTTTGTTCAAACATCAAGCGACCTTCTGCCACAATAGTGCCTATAGAAAGTCCACCCTTAAAAAAACCATAAAGGCGTCCGTAAAAAAAAAAAAAACCTCAATCGATATCTAGCCTTTGATAATTGTAATTTCTATAAGTACAAACTGTGAAATATAAATCTCAATGAACATTTACGTAAAGACCGTAAACGCGTCCGTAAAACAAATAAATAAATTTTAAAAATTGTAAATTCGTTAAAAAAAATCGTAAAAATTTTCACCTCCGTAAAACAAATAAATAACCTAAATTGATATCTAGGTGCAGGTCGGTGAGTGGAAAAAATGGAATAATAATCCTCATTTACAAAGGCAAAGGCCCCCTCTCTAACTGCCGCAGGTAAAGCCCGATCACCTTGATATGTCAGTGCCTGGGAAGGTATTTGCTCATGTTTTTTTTCACCACATTCACGCCCTCCTGCTACAAGGTAGACGCCTCTAGCAATCTGGTTTCAGAAACCCAAACAGGTCTGAAATGGATCCTATACTAGCCCTCTTTATTCATGTAGAACCTCATCGGTAATTTCAGTGCCCGTTAATTATGGCGTATATCGACATCAATGCCGCATTTGAGTCTGTTGACTGGACACCCCTATGGAAGGTTGTGAGAGGCAAATGGAGTTCCGCCATAACTTCTCAACTTGATCCGGAACCTACATGACTATACAACAGCTTGCATTGGAGTGGACACTGACTTATCAACACCTTTCCCCATGTCTTCTGGAGTTTGTCAAGGCTGCATCCTTGCTCCCTCCCTCTTCTGCAGCGGCATGGACTGGATAATGTCAAGGTGTACAGATCAGCTTGGAATCAATATTGGCAGAGAAGTAATTACCGATATACTCTATGCAGATGATGCTGACATATTTGTGAGAGACCCTCGTGGCCTGCTGTTCAATCACTTTAAATTGGTTGCTAAAAGCCTAGGCCTAAAGCCCTCATGGCAATAGTTGGGCGTAGTTGTAGAGTCAGTGGATCACTTCACCTACCTGGGCTCCAACATTCATTCATCTGGATACTGCAGCCCTGGTGTGAGTAGACAAATTGACATGGCTGGTTCTGTCATCGGGCAACTAGACGCACCGTCGTAGTTTACCATCAAAGCTCTGTATTTTATTTACAGAACATGCGTCCATCCTGTTCTTCTGTATCGTTGTGAGACATGGACACTTTTGAAAAAAGGACCAAGATAACGCATAAAGAACAACGGATTCGCTCCTACTGTACCATACTTCCTGACTTCCTGGCAGAGTACGTCTTGATGTCATACGTTTCAGGCATGCATCAAAGTTCTGGCCCGCCGATTCTGCCCCCCCCCCCCCCAGCCCGCCCCCCACCCGAGCAAAATGGGGCACATTTTACATGCAGTATGTAAGATAACTGCTTCATTCGTCAGACCATATGCTGTGGTGTGCTCTCGCAAGATCTCACGTGATCTCAAGATCTCAAGGTATATGGTATTTCACAAAACATGGAACCAAACACACATGGAGCTCTATTTATTCCTCCGTAATTATTTTTGACTTAGTTTTTTAACCTCTTGCACCTCCTCTGTTACCCTCGTTATTTCCGGGTGCACCCTCACGAGTTCACCATCTGACACCACCTTATCCGTTTCCATTTTACATTCCATCATGTTTGTGTGTTCACTCATCACCCACTCCTTTACCTCCATTACTTCGCCCATCTCTTTCATTGTCTTTGTCACCTCATCATGCCGTGTTCTCCACTCCCTCTTTACGACTCCCGGTTCCTTCTTGATTTCCCTCTGGACATTTTAAATTATTTTATTTCGTTGGTATTTTCCAGAATTTCTTTAGTTTAATTCATTCTGTCCTACCGTAAGACCTTCCCACCCCTGGTAAAATTGAAATTTTGCTTTCTGAAGTCTGACTTATCTGTTTAAGAACTAGAGTTGACCAGTTTGGTGCCCCGATCTGATCAAATAGCTCATGATGTTGGGATCCCAGGGTAAAACCTCAAGCTGCTGTAGATGTGGCCCAACAAATCATGGAAGGCTAATATGATTTACACCTACACCTTTCCCTTCATGCTACCTACACGGGAATTCACTTTTCCTTGTTTGCGCTGCCAGGTACTGCCTCTTGCGTTTTCCTTGACATCACCTTCATATATCCTGAATTGAAACTTCAAAAGTATGTCCAACATGGGGCAGGTAGTCCATGAAAATGGTTTCAAAAAGCAGAACCTCCCCTATTTTGTCACAATTGCAGGTCCTGCCTCTGGGCCTGACTAGGAAGGGTGAATCTGATCAACCATTGATCTCTGTTCCGTGTGCATGTTTGTCTGATTACTTAAGGAATCCTTCAATAATTCCTGAAACTCTGTGATGTTACAGCTCTAATTGATGTGTGGTCCTTACGGTAAAGCCCAGTTCTACCATGAAACTGGTTAAAAATCCCTTTGGAGCCACTTATTAATATAAACAAAATGTTTCGTGGAATATTTCACCGTTACAGATTTGCTTTGAAAATGCATTTGAGATGTTGTTTAACTAACAGCAGAACTCAATGTTAACCCAAATCTTTGTCTGTCTCATCCTTCCCCTCTTCCCTCTGCCCCTCACCCTGTCTGGTTGTGTGGTGCAGGGGTCAATGTTCTGATGGGAGCTGGTGCCCTTATGATGCTTATTGGCTTCCTGGGCTGTTGTGGAGCTATCCAGGAATCGCAGTGCATGCTGGGTTCAGTAAGTTTCGCAGACTGTCTATAACCTTATGATGATGACATGATCACTTTTCTTGAACTTCTTCATCTCCTCATTAGGCATAACCTCTATTGAACCACCTTTTTTGAGGCCATTTTCCCCCGCAGAGCAGGGGTTGGCCTTTTTCGGGCGACGTGGTCCCATTTTTGAAGCAATGTTTTACGGCCGGATGCCCTTCCTGCCGCCAACCCTGTTGGCCGCCTTTTGTGACACACAGGGAATTACCAGTGAACTGGTACTCAATTTGTCGAACTCGGAAGGATGACAGGCTGACTCAAACACTAACAGTAACCCTAACACTCTTAAAGAAAGTACCATGAAAATATCATTTGCATCAAATTTACACTACTTATGATGGTACCATCATTCCCCAATGCTCTCAAAGCAATAAACTCATGATACGCCAAGCGTGAGTGGAATGTAACATTCCCCAAAGTCTGTGCACGAATCCCCATGCTGGGTGAAGGTCGAAGTTGTGCAGAATGACAAGAACAACAGGCAGGTATCGGCGCGTCTGCAGACAAGGAGTTACGAGGTGTGAGGTCGGGCAGATGGCGGCGCGGGGTGACGATCCCCCAAAACTTGAGTGCAATCCACACCTCACGTCCACCAACGATTAAGCTGATATGGAAACCAACGGCGATCAACACAAAGAGGTCGATATGGGAATCCGAAAGACAAAACACGAAGCACCAGGCGGACAGCCTCCTCGAGGAAAAATGGCGTATCAGCCTGTAATGGAGGCGCTTGCTTTCCCGCCAACAATAGTTCACTCTCGGTACCAAAACCTGAGACGCAGGTTTAATTTCAACCGCAATATGGGATGATGTCACGGGCAATCCCTTTCACGGGAAGCCTCAATTCATTCGTGACCAATATCGAGAAGTCCGCTCGATGCAACTCACGGCTGTCTCTTTTTCCCCGCCGATCTTCCCCCTTCCTCCTCTTCTGGTTTCTTTGCCGCGTTTTCCTTTTCCCTCCACAAACATTTATTTTTACATTTTACTGAAGTCATCTCCATGTCATACAAAAATCTTAACAACAATATTACCTGAAACTAATAATCCTAAAAGTATATAATAACAACAAAGGTGGAAGTGACGAATCCGTAACACATTCCACTTGTTATGTCCAGCCATTGCCTAGGATTGGCCCACTTTTGGGTTGGTGCCTTTTATCCTCTGCCCCATGCTCTTTCATGAGCCGAGACAAAAAAAAACACTTATTAATTACAATGATAATCGTATATTTGTACGACGTATTATGAGGGCTGAGAGTTTGGCCTCGAGCTGGGGCATCCAAACCTTTTTTGATTGCTGGCCGGATTGAATGCACTCCAACTAGTCAGGTTCACTATGTTAACAAATATAATTTCGTTCAAAATTTTGGGAGATTAGCAAACCTGTACATTTTTGGAATCATCAGAGCATGGAGAATCCGAAAATCAATGTTTCCATTTGCACAGACACCTGCATGGCCGCCATTTGGATTTTCAAAATGGCCGCCATAAAATACATATTTTGCGATGTCTCGGCTTCTAGTCAACCTAGAGACTTAATTAAATATGCTAATCCTAAGTTTTCTGGGTCAAGGAATCCAATAAAGGCCTCAAAATAGTGCTCAGGATTATAGAAAAGCAACAAACAAAGGTAATGGAAAACCATTGTCCTTATATTTGTGATATAACTGTATTACAAGTAGTGTAATAATGTTGCTTCTGGGACACCTCCGTTTAACATGGGAAATCCCTATCTAATGTCATTTACCCCCTTGTCTTTTTCAAAAATCATAAACACCTCTATTTCTCCCACCCTCATCTTTATGAACCTTTTGTCTGTAGTACCTATCCTTAATGTTGTTCATTAGACCACTCAAACACTACAAATATTTGTTTTCTCTTATAGACCTATCATCCTTCTTCTACATATCATCTGGCAGATTAATCTTTGACCCACTCAAACATTGACCCATTCACTTCCATATTAATTCTTTCCCTCCCTCATTGCCCCTAAACACCTATATTTCTCTCACCCTGTTCTTTACGAACCTTCTAACCTTTTGACATGTTATCCTTATTCATTAGACCACTTAAACACCTGTGATCCTTCTGACCTCATGGACCTTTTAACCTTTTACTCTTAATATCATCTGGTGAATATAACCCACTCAAACAACGACCCTACAAATATTTGTTTATGCGTGGGAAATAATTTAATTCTCCTACAACTCTCTTCACCATCTAATATATTAACAAAAAATATGTTTGAGTTTGGTTCTTTATTAAGATATTTTAACTGAGCTAAGATAAAATGGTAAACCTCCCTCAATGTTCTTGTTTGAGCGCCTCCAGTGCCACATACCATTTTTTGGTAAGCTCCGCCCACTTTTTGGTAAACCACGCCCATTTTTTACTAAGCCCCGCCCATTTTTTGTTAAGCCACGCCCATTTTTTACTAAGCCCCGCCCACTTTTGCTAAGCTCCTCCCACTTTTGCTAAGTCCCACCCACTTTATAAACTCTTCAGCATTGTATCATTTCCAGGTAATACATTACATCATTTTCAGGGAATTTCCATCACATCATTTCCAGTTAAGACACGCCCAGGGAATTTCCACAGGAAGACACACCCAGTCCTTATAAAAGGCACCGACCACACAGGCTTTTTCAAACACGCTTTCTGCTTCACTTGAGAATGGACTACTATGCCGAAATGGAATGGGATAACTTTGCTATTCCATGGAGTCCTACTACCTGTGTAGAACTCAACCTTCAGATTGATGAACTGGACTCGAACCTCTTATCAATGGAGGTAAGTTTGTTTATTTATTTATTTATTTATTTAATTTTTTTTTTTTTTTTTTTTTTTTTTTTTAAGATGAGACTCGTGTAAGAGTTAACAAAGTTTATTTTAATATTCATAGAGCTTGATTTATACAAATAAAAAATATTGTATTAAATTAATACATTGTTATTTTCTTTCACAGGAAATTGTATCTGAGATACGAAATGAAAATTCTGCTTTTAACACAACTTGGGATGAAGTTATTTTTTTGTTTGAAGACATTTTGAACAACCAAGACCCCCAGAACGAGTTCTACCTTGATGACCCAGCCAAAGAGTTATACCTTGGAGATCCACAAAATCCTGAAAAAGAGTTTTACCATGATGATACTTGTTGTGAGTTATCAAAACAAAACCCACTGAACAAGTTCTACCTTGATGAGCCAGAATACAAGTCATACATTGGAGACCCACAAATTTCTGAAAATTGGGAAAGGAGAGTTCTCCCTGATGGTCCGCAGTTATACTATGTGAGACACATCATAGAAACCCTAAAAAATTGGGCAAGGAGAGTTCTCCCTGATGGTCCGCAGTTATACTATGTGAGACACATCATAGAAACCCTAAAAAATTGGGCAAGGAGAGTTCTCCCTGATGGTCCGCAGTTATACTATGTGAGACACATCATAGAAACCCTAAAAAATTGGGCAAGGAGAGTTCTCCCTGATGGTCCGCAGTTATACTATGTGAGACACATCATAGAAACCCTAAAAAATTGGGCAAGGAGAGTTCTCCCTGATGGTCCGCAGTTATACTATGTGAGACACATCATAGAAACCCTAAAAAATTGTGAAATGGGAATTCTCCCTGATGGTCCGCAGTTATACTATGTGAGACACATCATAGAAACCCTAAAAAATTGGGAAAGGGAAGTTTTCCCTGATGGTCCGCAGTTATACTATGTGAGACTTATCACGGAAACCCCCAATATTTCTGAAAATTGTGGTTTTACCTTGGGGACTTGGAAAGATGGTTATATTTTTGGAGACTCGGAATGGGGGTTTTGTTTTGATGACTCGGAATGTGATACCTATCTTGGAGGCTCAACAGGAATGTGGTTATACCTTGGGAACTTGGAAAGTTGGTTTTATTTTGGAGACTCTACCTGTGGGGTTCCTCTTGGAGACTCTTTGGATTCTAAAGCAATGAACAATGTTCTTTATTTAATGACGCTTGATTTAAGCAATATCAAGAAAGTTCGAGGAAGAAAATGCTGGAAAATTCTTTCTTCCCATTTCTACTTCTTCAAACTTAAAAGCCTTGAAAGACAGAATTGGAGGAAGAGGAAAAAAAAAAAAAGAAATACGTATTTAAAAAAGAAGAAAAGAAAGATTATGTTAGGGTTTGGGTGGGATTTTGAATGTGAGGGTTAGGGATGGGGTTGGGTTAGGGTTGGGATTTTGAATGTGAGGGTTAGGGTTGGGGTTGGGTTAGGGATGGGGTTGGGTTAGGGATGGGGTTGGGTTAGGGATGGGTTGGGTTAGGGTTGGGATTTTGAATGTGAGGGTTAGGGTTGGGGTTGGGTTAGGGATGGGATTGGGTTAGGGTTGGGATTTTGAATGTGAGGGTTAGGGATGGGTTGGGTTAGGGATGGGGTTGGGTTAGGGATGGGGTTGGGTTAGGGTTGGGGTTGGGTTAGGGATGGGGTTGGGTTAGGGATGGGGTTGGGTTAGGGATGGGGTTGGGTTAGGGATGGGGTTGGGTTAGGGATGGGGTTGGGTTAGGGATGGGTTGGGTTAGGGATGGGTTTGGGTTAGGGATGGGGTTGGGTTAGGGCTTGGGTTGGGTTAGGGTTTGTATATTATTATGACTCACTCGCACATACACACACACACAAAAGTTAAGCCCCAACTAAAAAGTTGTGGGATTCTGTGTTTGGGGTTCACAGATTTAAAAACGTATCCCCATTATACACACACAAAAGTTAAGCCCCAACTAAAAAGTTGTGGGATTCTGTGTTTGGGGTTCACAGATTTAAAAACGTATCCCCATTATACACACACAAAAGTTAAGCCCCAACTAAAAAGTTGTGGGATTCTGTGTTTGGGGTTCACAGATTTAAAAACGTATCCCCATTATACACACACAAAAGTTAAGCCCCAACTAAAAAGTTGTGGGATTCTGTGTTTGGGGTTCACAGATTTAAAAACGTATCCCCATTATACACACACAAAAGTTAAGCCCCAACTAAAAAGTTGTGGGATTCTGTGTTTGGGGTTCACAGATTTAAAAACGTATCCCCATTATACACACACAAAAGTTAAGCCCCAACTAAAAAGTTGTGGGATTCTGTGTTTGGGGTTCACAGATTTAAAAACGTATCCCCATTATACACACACAAAAGTTAAGCCCCAACTAAAAAGTTGTGGGATTCTGTGTTTGGGGTTCACAGATTTAAAAACGTATCCCCATTACATTTTATTTATTTATTTATTATTTTCAAGGGTATTATCTGCTTACTTGTGTTTTTTGTAATTCTTGTGAGTAAAATGAACCCAAGATTTCTTCTCCATTTAAATCATATAATTTGTAGGTCCAAGGGACTGTATCCATTACATCAATGATTTTAAATAATTCACGAGTCCATTTTTGTGTATAACCTTTCTCAAAATGACTTTTCCATTTGTATATTCTTACAATATCACCAACTTTAAACTTGGGCTTTCTCAAATTAATCTCCTTTTCATATTCTAATTTTGTAAATGTTTCTGATGGTTTTGATTGTGTTGATGAATGAACTGTATTATTGTAATTATCTACAATATCCTGAATTAAATACACCCATTTTTGAGAACCGAGTTGTGTGAATTTTTTATATAATTTCTCTTTTAAAGTACGATTAAAACGCTCAATAACAACTGCCTTTCCTTCATTAAAGGTGCTGTATAATTTAATACCCTTCCCCTTAAGAAATTTCATGAATATTTTGTTATAGAACTCTGTTCCCTCATCAGTCCATAACTTCTTTGGTTTCCTTTTATCCCGATCAAATATTAGCTTAAAGGCTAACATTAAAGTATCACCCCTTTTATTTTTTAAAGGGACAACCCAGGCAAATCTACTCCTCAAATCAATAACGGTTAAAGCATACCTGTATCCCCTGTCATTATTCAATTCAATTAAATCAGCGGACCATATGTGGTCAGTGTATTTAGAATAAACCTTCCTTCTTTTAAACTTTGTGATTATAGGTTTGTGTAATTCTTCAGCCAAAAGCTCCTCAGTCTTGATGACATCATTAGAGCCTAATAGTTTTTTGAGGAATAACCAAGACCAAGTTTCAATTTAGCATTTATCAAATTTCTCACAATAAACCTATCAACTTTCTCTCTCAACGTTGGATTTTGTATCAAAGACAAATTATACAACATTTCGCTGTCGGCTTTATGTTTTTCAGTCAACGTAGTGGTTTTCCCATAAGCAATATCATGCTTCATACACACTTCGTCAACCCTATTTGTAGGTTTAGACCAAGGTTTAGGATTGTCAGCCTCATCTAATCTTTTATCCAAGTTTGTTCCTGGACCACAGAAAGAATACCCTGGAAGGTGTAATTCCCCTGGAATTCCAGTTGTTGTAAATTTACTTCCTGACAGAAACTTTTGTATGTCTCCTCCTCTTTTAGGAGAGATGAATTGGCACTTTTTAGAGCCACATACTTGACATATTCCTTTTTGATAAACTCTATTATTTTTAGCTTTAACATAAGAGATATTTTTAGATTTAGTTTTCTTTTTACATTTGAGACAATAACTCATATTTATTTATCAGAAAAATTCCGACAGAGTATCAAAACCTTTTTGGTTTTCAACATATACATTTCAATCTTTATTTTTAAAACATAAAGAATCCTAAGGAATGCCTTCACTCTCTCCTCCATTTATTTACAAATAAAAACTAACTAAAGTCAATGACACCAACATCATCAATCACATAATCTTTTCCTTCTTCTTCTTCTTCTTCTTCACCACTTTCTCGTTTAAATCTCCTCCCTGAAATTGAAGACATTGACGTTCTTATTTTTGAAACCATTATCTTCATAAGAGTTGTTAATTCTTTAATTTCCTCTTCGGTGCGTTGAGATTGATTTATTTGCTTTAATACACTCAATCTTTTATGAATCTCAATGATTTCCATCTTTTTATATTTTTCCTCCCTCTCTCTTTGCTCCCTCTCCTCCTCCTCCATTTTCTCCCTCTCCTCCTTCTCCTTTTCTCCCTTTTCTCCCTTTCCTCCTTCTCCCTTTTCTCCCTTTCCTCCTTCTCATTTTTCTCCCTCTCCTCCTTCTCCTCCTTTTTCTCCCTCTCCTCCTTCTCCTCCCTCTCCCTTTCCTCCTTCTCCTTTTTCTCTCTTTCCTCCTTCTCTTCTTCAACTCCTTCCTCATCCCTTGCTACCCTTGAGTTTGAACCCCAAAGAATATTATACATATACTCATCTGGATTTTGAGATATTCTTGTATCTATAATTATTTTTCTCATAATAGGATACCAATAAGATTTGTTGACGATTTCTAAAAGAGTTTTATATTTCATAACTTTGAGAAGTTCATTTTTATTTAATATTTTAAACCAAGTCTCTATTTGTGGGTTTAACAATATCAGTATAAGGCCAGTTTTTAATGACAAAATTCCCATGTATATGCTCCAAATCATAAGGTATGTAATACCGAGCACCCTTTTCTTGTAGGTATCCTTGAATACAAAAATTATAATTCTCTTGTAGTCTTCTTCCTGCCATTTATGTATCAGAAATATATGTGAGATTAATATTATGACAGGTAATACCACCCCATCTTCCCACTACCAAATCGGTTTGTATTCCTCGGCTTTCTATCCTTATCTCATTACCTTCCTTCTTTGTCATGCGAACCATCGCTATACTATCATATATTTTTCTTTTCTTAAAATCACGTATTTGTTGTTTACTAATTGTACTTCCACATAAATCCTTATCCTCACCAAGTGGATAATATTCTTCTTTACGAGACTGATTTAAATCATGTAGGTCTTCTATGTTTATTGAAAAAGACCAATTATACCCTAAATCAGGCATATCATACCCCCATTTATTAATTCGCATATTAACTAAATGTCCTTCTTTATAAAATTCAATTGTAAGCAGGTAGTTAAATTCAATGAGGAAAGGTGTATGGTCAGTATAACCAGGTGTTGTGGTTGTAAATTTTACTTCTTTCACAAAACGTGCTGTTTTCTTTAAAAATATATATTGTGATAAATCACTTAATCTAATTAAGTCATTCGCATCTGTAGGGTTTGGATAATTGATTAATTTATAAGTATTCTTCATATTAATATTTTTACTTACACTATATTTTTGTCGTTCAGCCTGTGCCTTTGTATAATAATTTGATAAATCAATATCCTGAGAGGATTTTCCAAAGATAGAACCATCTTTTCCAACATAAGTCATTTATATTAGATTAAAAATGATATCATAAAAATTTTCATTATTGTTGAGTTGAAATAATACATATAAACATAATTGACCACAACATTTAGAATTAATTTCTTGAACTTGAAATGTTTGATAAACACCATTCTGTAAGAATTGTATTACTTCAACAGGTGGTGGCATACCATAACTATCAAAATAATATTTATCCTGACTATTATGAATACAAACCCAATGAGAACCATTCTGTGTGTCTAAATTCATAATAATATTCTTTGTATTCTTATTTATATGTATTAATTCATCTCTCATACAGATTACCACATTATCAATTTTTAGTGTTTTACAATACTTGGCTAGTTCTATATTTGACGTTGTATTCTTTCCAAATTGTTTAAACCATTTATCCATTTATTTATGAGAAAGATACAATCCATTACCCCGTTTAGTTAGTTTAACACCCGCTTGAGCGATAGAGGAAAGCATATCACCAACCAACAATCTAGCTTTATCAGGTAGACTTTCAAGTTTTTGAGCAAAATCTACAATTACACCACTTCCACTAATTTGTTTCTCCAACTCCTTGTTATGTCTTTCCAATTCTTTTTGAGCTTTTAGTTGTGCCTTCCTTTCGTTAGCAGTTTTTACCGCTGCTGAAATACCACCAGTCAATGCTCCCGCCGCACTTAAACCAGCAAATAAAGGAATTAGAAACGGGAGAAATCCTCCTCTTGACTCGTCTATTGAATATTTCTTTAACATAGGTTTCGTCATTTTAATTTTAAGTGATCCAACATCATTTAGTGTTTTTACTTGTGTGTGTGTGAGTAAAACATCAATTCTTACAGCTCCTTTTCTTTGAATTGTATTAACATTAATAATACAAGGCTTTTGATTTTGAATACAAGATGTTAATTTATTAAGATTGATTTGATTAACATATACCCCAACCATTTATTTATGAGAAAAAACCTATGTGATATTAATCATAACACCATTATCTGTATTAATCTGTAATTCTGTTTCCTCCAAAAGCAAACAATAAGCATCAACTTCTTCATTCTCCCCTCTTTCAATGTATAGAGAAGTATCCACTCGATTAGACTTTATAGTTTCCTTTTGAGAACTCAGGTCAATTGCGTAGATTGTATATAAACCTTTAAATGCAACCATATCCAAAATAGGATCATTATTACCATTACTTTCACACACTTTTTGGTAGGACTTGTAGGCTTCCGCATAATCATTTTTTTCCCAATCAATTTCCAATCTATCTCGCGGATAAAATGTGCCATCAAGAGAAACCCGAAGTTGTTTCACCTTAGCATTATCACTCAGCGCATTATTCTTATTAGTACCCTCCTCTCCATCTGGTTTTTTAAAAATGAGCCAGAGGTATCGTGGCTTTCCTTGAAGAACACCTAAATTCCAAGTGTAGGTAGTGTGTTCCAGTTTAACGTGTTGACATCTTCTTTTAAGGTATGATACATTTAGCGGTTTCTTTGAGTTAAGTCTTCTATTTAACATCTCTTCCGTTTTAAGATTAGGAGTATATTCACTGATATACCAACACAAATCATTAATAACAAATTTATTATTTTCTCCAAAAGCATTTTCATCCCCAAAAAGCAATCTATTTACATTATCATTCCTTTGTAGTTGAAATCTAATTTTAAGACCATACAAAACTTTATCATAATCACAAAATCCAAATATACCTTTAAGAGGTACTGCTACGGTAAAACTATTCTCAGCTTTTGCGTCATCATTATACATTGACTTCCTTTGACTATAACCAGGGTCTGTGTTTGTTCCCGTTGACATATCAGGAATAAAGCCTTCAACAGCTCCCTTACCCATTCTATCACCAAACGAATATAGTGTAAATTTCATCATTTCAGATGTAGCAGAGACATAATCAACCGCTTCAACCTCTTGTGTTCCAATATACAGGCGAACACTGTCAAACATTTTCCAGAAGAAATCATTTACGAGTGTAGCATTAGTATTATTCGCAGCCTTAGTGAATTTAAATTTACACAGCAAGAAACTATCAGCTATATTCAAGTAAGTTTGTTGATTATTTATTTCAAAACTTTTTGTTCCGTTTGAATTCCAGTCGGTTCCTGTAATAGCATTTACCTTAAAATAGTCTTCCTTTTTAGTAGAGTTTGAAATGATAATCGTATCATCCAAATCATAGATACTATCAATCGCTTCCATACTTGTATTTATATAGTATTAAAATTGTTGAAACCCTGACCCAAGTATTTTAATGATTTTTTGTCGTTCTTGTGAAGATAGTTGAGTTTTACCTTTTTTAATTTCTTTGATTGCTTGTAATTTATGGGACTCCTTTTGAGCATCTTTTATACTCTTTACAACACCTGCTACATTTCCCATGAGAGAAGCAGTTGAACCAATTAGGTCTTTATGTTTAAGAATGGTTGAACCAATACCCATTAGAGTATCAATTATCCCATCTCCTTTATTTCGAAATTGATGACCCACACCCCGTTGTCTCTTAGGTTTATAGTATCCTTTACCCACATACCTTGTATAGTCTGGTGAAAGGAACATGCCCTCCCCTGTAATTATTTTATATTTTCCCAACTCGTGTTTTCTTACAATAACCATTATTTATTTATTGAAAAACTTCACGTAGGTGAATTCTGATGGATATAATTTCATCATTAAAGGATATCATACGATTATCTTGGTCGGTTATCCTAAAATTTACTCTGTATATGGTTTTTCCTGACACAGGTAAATAGACAAGATTTTTTGGTTCCATATTAAATTTATAACCAATCGGGGTTGAGTATGCACTGAATGAAAATATTGTATTTGTTCTTATTCCATCGTTATAAGCACCATCAATCAAATCACAATGAATTAATACTGAATTTATACCGGAGGATATTTGGATAACATTATCACTGTAAAACGTCCCGTTATTTTCAATCTTTTTTGAAGAGAAACCCAATAGCTCTCTGAACGAATTTTCAATCGTGAAATCAACTTTATAATTATTTTTCAGTTTAATAGTTGATTTTGAAGTGTGTGTTTGAATATCTATTCCAATATTTTTTGGTTCATCACCTTTTTCTTTCATAAGGCGAGAGACTTCTGAAGATATTTGAGAAATCTCGTAAGCTCCAGGTGAAACAGTTATAGTTTTGTAGGCAGTGCCTGGATTATAACTAAACTTGTTGTTTTTCTCTGTGATATTAAAAAGGGTATTGTAAGTTTCCATTGACAACAAAGATGCCTCATATGAGGTAAGGGGGTCAAGTTGTAGTGGGTAAGGGAATGAAGCTGTGTAATCGCTCGTTGTGAAATTAAAACTAAGAATTGTGCTTCTCATCTTATTTAATATCTAATAAAATATCTTTGTATTGACATTTATTAATTATTTTCATGTTCATCAACTGATCTAAAATGGCTGAGGATTCATTAAAACAATTGTTGTTTCCAGCCTTCTTACTACCTAATAACAATAATAGCCTATTAACTAATTGTGATGGGTCATTTGGAAGAAAACTAACACCCGAACCAAGCTTACTTAAAGCATCAATAATATGTTTCTCCTTCTCATTCTTCTTACTTTTACCAGCAACAGAAACTCCATAATCAAGTGTATTTAACAACTCAATATATACCCTATCTTCCTCTCTTTCCATATCAAGTGGTTCCTCAAAATATTTTGAACCGCTGAATCCGGGGTTTGTTAGAAGAAACATTAATCTTGGAGTTAATTTAACATTTGGTTGAGTAGAACTCAAGAACATCAATTCATCATTAAATATCAATACCTTTTCTTCCACAAGATGAAACACTGCTGGTTCTTCTGTTGGAATGAGACCTGCTCTGGTTTTTGAACCCGCAGAATATTCATTGTTTTGAAGAGCTTCCACAACATAATTAGGGGGTTGATTTACCTGCTCAAGTTTCCGAAATAATCCCTCGTCATCATATTCTAATTCACCAAGTTCTTGTTTTGTTATCTGACTAAAATCTTTGAGCATTTGAAGTTTTTTCGGAGTAAATTCTACCGTGGGAACTGTAGGGTGTTGAGTTTTCAAAAGTGGTTTAAAGAATTTCTCTTGTTTTCTTTCAAAGGCTTCTTCACCAGTTAGTTTCTGTCTCCGTTTCTTCTTTATCTCTTCCTGTTGTTTAACAACTTTTGAAACTAATTGTTGATGTTCCTTAAACTTTCTTTCTCTTTCTTCAGTATTCATTTTCTGTATTTATTTATTGAAAAATATCATTTAGTATCTCATCTTGTTTCACAACAATATATTTATATTTTCCAATCGTGTGTTTCATATAATTTTCAAATTCTTTTTTACTACATAACGTAGAGCAATTATCTCTCCAAAAATTATTTACATCTATTGAATTTAACTTAAATAAAATAAAAGTATTGGCATTGTTTCTTATTGAGCGTCGAGGGAGTTGAAAATATGATTGACTAAGATATATACAATTACAAGAAGAATGTCTCCCTCTTGTATAGTAGCTATCCATTACTGTTTGGTTTCTCTCATTAACACAATCATCAAAGATGACAAGGTTCTTTTTTGATTTATCTAAATCTTGAGGTGAAGGTATATCATCCGTATTATCACTGAGAATACAAGTTATGGGTTTCGATTTTGATTTCTGTGTATCACAAAATAATTGTATTATATCATCAATATTATAATCATTTAGTTTGTTTTGAAGTTTAAATAAACCGATAATGTCTTCCTTTTTAAGACCCGCATTAAAACCCTGTGAGAGTAGTTGATACTCGGGTTGAAAACTTGACTTTGTAAAAATTATTAAATTATCATAATCTAAAAAATTAGAACCAAGGAGCATCTTTAAAAGTAAACAGGTTTTTCCACATCCGCTTGAACCAACTATTAGACATCTCAATGAATTTGGAATGTTTTTATGGTTATTAAATTTTATCTTATTTTCCCAAACGGGTAAAAAATCATTCATTTATATATTTGGAAAACAAGTTATCCAACTTTTTTTGAGCTATTTGAGAAACTCTATATTTTATCCTGAGTTCGGGTTTAATTTCAAAATAATCCATTATTTTATTTATATAGTATCTTGTATTAACATTTCCATTAAAATTATTTTGAATAATAAATATCATTAAACCCTTATACATTTCCTCAATACAATTAGTCTCTTCCCTTGAAAGAAATGGTGTATTATCATCACAATACTTAACATTCATCTCTCTTATTAATCTTGTAAAGTAATTCATTTTTGGTTCTAATTTAAAAGAGTTATATATTTTTTTATATTTCTTATTATCATTAATTAAAATTAAATCACAGAAAATACATTGTTTATATGAATCCTCATCATTAAGCCCCACTCTATCACAAGCCGGACAATTCTCTAATTTATCATATGGAGAGTCTGGAAATTCTAAATATCCTTCAGAACTTATCATATTTATGTGGTAAATTTTTACTTAAACTAAACGCAAGTTTATTCATTAATAAATACAATGTTTCAAAGCACAAAAGACAAATTTCAATCAATCTCTACTTCGGTGGAAGATATAGAAAAATATGTCAAAGATGTTAAATTGAACAAAGATAAATATGGAAATTTTTGGGTAAAACCAGTTATGGAAAATAACATGAGCCCCTCTATTTCATTTAAAGGAAGAGCTCTAACTATACCTGGAAAGACATCCATTAAAGTAAATCTAACAAAAGTTTCTCCTCTACTCCTGGCAATTTATTCAAAGCTTGAAAAAGTGATTGACCACGATACTTTGAAAAAGAATGATAAGACCATTAATAATTCTAGAGGAGACATTTGTATTTTCTTTAATAATCCAAAGGGTGTAGATCTAAGTAAAATGAATGATGTTAATATTTCTGGTGAAATGTCATTTCGTTCTATGATAGTTAGAGATTATTTAAAGATAACTTTTGATATAAAAATTGTAGAGATTGAATCTGTTAATGAAAGAAAGTATATAGATATTGATGGGAATATTTTTCTTGCTAATTAAATATGAGTCAATACAGCAGTGAAGATTTTACTATTTCATTGAACTCAGACGATAGTGATGATAGTATTTCATTGAACTTGGACGATGGTGATGATAGTATTTCATTGAACACAGATGATAGTTATGATACTAATAGTTTGTGCTCAAATGATAGTTATGAGAGTAGCTTTATTGATGACTCTGAGTATGATTCTGAGTATTCATGTGATAGTTATGACTTAGATGATTCTGAGTGAAAAAGTGTTTTAGTTTAAGCACAGCGATATATATAAAACGGAGCTGTAAAGCTCAAAAGTGTTTTATTTTAAGCACAGTGATATATATAAAACACCACGTTTTCTCACGCTATAAATATGGTTTATTGTGATACTTGCGAGAAGGAAGTAAAATATTATAAACAACATATTCTCACCGCAAAACATACATACAACATTTTAAACAAACTTTCCCCTCTTCCACCTGAAACAAAACACTGTTCTACATGTAATAAAAATATCCTCAAGAAAGGCTTCAAAATACATCTTAAAACAAATCTACATTTATCAAATTTTATCACAACTAAAAACTCTGATGGAGCATTCAAAGGACATATTAAAATAAGAGTCTTTAACTTCAAACCTCCTGAACCAGAGTCTATAGTTGATGCTGTAGAAATAGTTAAACCTGCTGTTCAAACGTTGATTGAAAAAACACTAAAGGAAATGAAACCACTTAAATTTTATATGGGAGTAAAATTAGAAATGACAAAGGATGAAGGAGTTATAGATGCACCATACATGAGAACTGAGCCACACTTTATATCTTCATATCAAGATTTTAAAACATCAGGAGTCTATGATGAACTTATTAAACAAGAGCAAGATGTGGATAATTCAATCGTAGGAAGTGGATTCAATATAGGAAAAATTATTTACATAGACATTCATATTCTTAAATCAGATCCTCTAAAAGCTTCTTCTTACATTGATTTACCCAGTGTTATCAAAAATAGAAAAGCAGTTATCAATATCAAAAATAAAGACAATAAATGTTTTCTCTGGTCTATTTTAGCACACTTACATCCTCCACATTTTCATGATGAAAGAGTATCTCATTATAAAAAATATGAGAATACATTAAATACGAAAGATCTAAAGTTTCCGATGACTTTAAATGATATTCCTAAATTTGAAAAGATGAATAATTTATCAGTTAATGTTTATGGTCTAACAGAAACAAACAACATTCAGGTTTTAAAGCTTTCTGACAATTGTAAACAAACTCATATTAATCTTCTATATTTTAATTCAGACGAAAATTCACATTATACATACATCAAAGATATTGCTAAATTAATAAAAGCACAAGTCTGTAAGAGAACAAATAAAATATATATTTGTTTGCGTTGTCTTAACTTCTTCAATTCACAAGAAAGATTAGATAAACATTCAAATTATTGTGGCGAACATAAATCAACGGTAATCAATATGCCTAAAGAAGGCTCAAAGATCACATTCAAAGATGAAAATAAAAAGATCAAACATCCATTTGTTATATATGCTGATTTTGAAAGTATTTTAGAAAAAATTGATACTGCTTCTCAAGATCCAAAAGAATCATACACAAATAAATATCAAAAACATACTCCTTGTGGTTTTTGTTATTATATCAAATCATCCGTTGGTGATAAATATAACAAGTTAGAGATGTATAGAGGCTCAAATACCCCAGAGGAGTTTGTGAAACGACTAGAAAAAGACTGTGTTCGATTAACCAAGATAATGAGAGAAACCAATAAACCAATGTCCTTAACAAGTAAAGAAAAAAGGGAATTTATAAAAAACAATGTCTGTCATATTTGTGAGGAGAAAATTGGTAAAGGTCTAAAGGTTAGAGACCATTGTCATCTCACTGGTAAATATAGAGGTCCGGCTCATCAAAGTTGTAATATTAATTATCAACTCCCCTCTTTCATTCCTGTCTTTCTTCATAACAACGCTCATTATGATACACATCTATTTATCAAGGAACTCTCAAAGACTTCTGGAAGTATCTCAGCAATTCCAAACACGGATCAGAAATACATTTCATTCACAAAAACAATTCACACATCTCCTATTACTCATATCAGATTTCTTGATACATTTAAATTCATGGCAAGTCCATTGGTTAACTTGGTTCAAAATCTAAAAGAGTTTCCATGTCTTTCAGAGTATTTTTTAGATAAAGATTTTCTAACACAAAAGGGAATTTACCCCTATGACTATATGGACTCATTTGAGAGATTCAATGAAACACAACTTCCTTCAAAAGAAAATTTCTATAACAAATTAAATAATAGTCATATATCTGATAAAGATTATGTACACGCACAAAATGTTTGGGAAAAATATAACATCAAGAATCTTGGCGAGTATCACGATTTGTATCTCAAAACTGATGTGCTTTTATTGGCCGATGTATTTGAAGCCTTTAGATCTGTTTGTCGCACTGGATATGGATTGGATCCTGCTCACTACTACACAGCACCTGGATTGGCCTGGAGTGCGATGTTGAAAATGACAAAACAAGATTTGGATTTGATAACCGATGTTGATATGCTTTTGATGATTGAAAAGGCAAAAAGAGGTGGAATTTCACAAGTCTGCTCGAGTAGATACGCAAAAGCAAATAACAAATATCTTCCAAATTATGATCCAACGAAAGAGAGTTCTTACTTGATGTACTATGACGCGAACAACCTGTATGGCTGGGCAATGTCTCAGGCTCTTCCTTATGGAAAACTTAGATGGGTAAAGGAAAAAGACTACAAAAACGTTTTACAAGATGTATGTATCTCTACACAAAAAGAATTGGATGAAGAAAAAGTTGGTTATTATTTTGAAATTGATTTAAAATATCCAGAGGAACTCCATAACCTACACAAAGATCTCCCATTTGCTTGTGAGAAAGCAAGTCCAAAGAAAGAATGGTTGAGTGATTATCAACGATCGTTTGATATAGGTGAATCAACAGAAAAATTACTTACTACATTATATAACAAGAAAAATTATGTTCTACACCAAAGAAATTTGCGACAATATTTATCAAAAGGTCTAAGAGTAGAGAAGATCCATAGGGTTCTAAAGTTCAATCAAAGTCATTGGTTAAAGGGGTACATTGATTTTAATACACAAAGAAGAACAGAGTCAAAAACAGATTTTGAGAAAGACTTTTATAAATTGATGAATAATGCGGTCTTTGGTAAGACTATGGAGAATGTGAGGAAAAGACAAAATATCAGACTATCAACATCTTGGGAACAAGCATCAAAATTAATTAATAGACCGAGTTTTACTCGAGCTGAGGTCTTTACTGAGAACTTTTGTGCGATCCATTTGATTAAAGAGAGTATTGAAATGAACAAACCTATTTATATTGGAACAACAATTCTTGATTTATCAAAGTCATTAATGTATGATTACTTTTATAATAACTTGAGGAAGAAATATCAAAATGATGTTAATCTACTTTATATGGATACAGATAGTTTTATTTTGAAAATTAATACCAACGATGTTTATTCAGACATGAAAAGAGACATTAATATCTATGACACGAGTAATTACAGTCCAGAGAGTGAGTTGTTCTCTTCTAAAAATAAAAAGGTGATTGGAAAGTTCAAGGATGAATTAGGAGGAAATGTTATGAGTGAATTTGTGGGATTGAGGTCAAAGGCTTATGCTTATAAATACATTGTGAATAACGTTGAAAAGACTGATAAGAAGTTAAAAGGTGTAAAGAAAAATGTTATTAAAGAAACAATAAACTTTAAGGATTATTATAACTGTTTAACAACAAAGAAAGAAGAGTTTAGAAAGATTAATGGAATAAGAAGTTATAAACATCAATTATATTCAGAAGAGATAAATAAGAAAGCATTGGGGGCTTTTGATGATAAGAGGTTTATTTTAGAAAATGGAATTGATAGTCTCCCTTATGGTTATATAAGTATATAAGTGATAAGATATATATATAAGTGATAAGATATATATAAGTGATAAGATATACATAAGTGATAAGATATATATAAGTGATAAGATATATATAAGTGATAAGTTAAAAAGGGGGGGGGGGTTGGGGATTTTAACGGGCTACCGCCGCCTTTTTTACTATTATATAAATGATAGAACCAAGTATCAACCAGACTAAAGAGTGGAGGTGTAATCAACCTTGGTATATAAATGGAAAACATAATGAATGTGAAAAATATCAAATAGGTATAATTGAAAAGGCAACTGGTAAAAAAGTTCACAAAACAAATAAGAGAATTAATTTAAATACCGGTGAATTGGGTAAAAAAGATGGAAATATTTTTGAGTGGACGGAAAACTTTGATGGTTGTCAGGAAAATATATACTTTAATTTAAAAATGGTATGTGGCACTGGAGGCGCTCAAGCAAGAACATTGAGGGAGGTTTACCATTTTATCTTAGCTCAGTTAAAATATCTTAATAAAGAACCAAACTCAAACATATTTTTTGTTAATATATTAGATGGTGAAGAGAGTTGTAGGAGAATTAAATTATTTCCCACGCATAAACAAATATTTGTAGGGTCGTTGTTTGAGTGGGTTATATTCACCAGATGATATTAAGAGTAAAAGGTTAAAAGGTCCATGAGGTCAGAAGGATCACAGGTGTTTAAGTGGTCTAATGAATAAGGATAACATGTCAAAAGGTTAGAAGGTTCGTAAAGAACAGGGTGAGAGAAATATAGGTGTTTAGGGGCAATGAGGGAGGGAAAGAATTAATATGGAAGTGAATGGGTCAATGTTTGAGTGGGTCAAAGATTAATCTGCCAGATGATATGTAGAAGAAGGATGATAGGTCTATAAGAGAAAACAAATATTTGTAGTGTTTGAGTGGTCTAATGAACAACATTAAGGATAGGTACTACAGACAAAAGGTTCATAAAGATGAGGGTGGGAGAAATAGAGGTGTTTATGATTTTTGAAAAAGACAAGGGGGTAAATGACATTAGATAGGGATTTCCCATGTTAAACGGAGGTGTCCCAGAAGCAACATTATTACACTACTATTACATAACACATGATATTGCAAGTCCTTTGAAGTTTATCGGTATGGGTTTATAAAGCAAGAAAGCAGCCTTGTTAGTATCAGATTAAACTATAATTCCTATACACAGGATCTACTAGGTCTACACCGTTCAGGAATATGCTTTTACAGATGTTCATCACTGTCCTGAGTGTCATTTTCGGCATTACATTCCGCGTCATTTTCGCAGCTTCGATGCCATGTTGTTTCCTTGTCGAGCAGCATTTCTTTGGTACATCCTTGGAGACGTATTTGAATTGCAACAAATTGTCCATCATGTACGCGGGGTCGCTCCGTCACCACGTCAAGTCGTTTCTAGTAGGATTCGGTCCTGGGATTCAGAACAACTGCCCCTTTACTAGTGTTAGACTCCTGACAGAAGATGCATAGTTTCCAGTCGACAGGCTCCTCGGAGTTGTTGTCATCAGGGCTTTCATCCATCATGAGTTATGCCCTGAAAGTACAGAACAACATCCAGCATATATTATACACCTCCACCAAGATAAGTGTTAGTTCAGTTAGAAAGATAAACAGAACTGCTGCCAAGATACATATTTCCTGAAAATGAATCACGTGTTAAAATAATTAGGAGTCTCGCTATACTACAAGTGGATTCCTTGTCTCTGGAAACATGGAATAGGCATATTCAATGAAAGGTTTATAGGCCGGAAGATGTGAGCTGAATATCTTTTGTATCAATAACATCTGGAAAGTCCTAAAAGTGAAGTAAATGTGAGGATTAGAAGTCTAATGATCCCACCAATGGTTTTTTTGACCCAGAAAACTTAGGATTAGCGTATTTAAATAAGATTCTAGGTTGACTAGAAGCCGAGATAGCGCAAATTATGTATTTTATGGAGGCCATTTTGAAAATCCAAAATGGCGGCCATGCAGGTGTCTACGCAAATGCCAACATTAATTTTTGGATTCCTCATGCTCTGAATATTCCAAAAATGGATAGTTTTGCTAATCTCCAAAAATTTTGAACGAAAAAACACAGTGAACCTGACTAAACACTTCGCGAGCCGCATGACCTTTTTCACAAGATCTAAGGCTAGTCGTGGAGCTGCCACACACACACACACACACACACACACACACACACACACACACACACACACACACACACACACACACACACACACACACACACACACACACACACCTCACAGACAAATAATCGAAACATAGTACAGGACTGTTAGATGAGACAAACACAGCCACTGGTCTTGGGGGAAGTTCCGTCATTTCCCCGGAATACCCTGGGTACCAATGTGACGTCACGACAATGGCGTCGCCTTTCTCACTGAACTCAGCGGGGCATTTCTTCAGGAGGAATTTCCTATGGGATTGTCCCATGGATGCCAACCTATGGGATTGTCTGTGCTCTTAACCTTTTAAATGCTGAGCATTAAGGAAGGAAGCAGTATGTACCATTTCTATTGTCTTTTGTATGACTCCACCAGGGTTTGAACTGCCGACCTGTCAGATTCAAAGCAGACACTCTAACTATAAAGTGCATCACACACTGGTGAATGTTCGTTGTTGCAACACAACAACATTGTTGGCAACGAATCTTGAACAATCTTGTTTTGACGAGGACTGACGCAATGACGCATCCTTGACTGTTGTTGACAACACTGTTTTCATTAAACAAAATGGCAATGAAGAAGAAATGCAGGCAGAGGATGGGAAGGGTGAAAGCTTTGAGCACTGGTGCTTTGGCACTGGTACTGGTACGTCACCGACGGCAAGCTCCGGTTCTTGAGAAGGCCTGCTCAGGGAAGGCCATTCAACAAACTTGTGAGTAGAACTTGCTGTAGATGATGAGGGGAGTCATATTTATATTTACGAGTAAATACCCGTTCCATCCGGGAACATGCCACTGCATTAAACTCACATGTCCGCTTCTTCAATCCCAGAAAGGCATACTTTTAAAACGGGCATCTTTACGTATTGTCCACTCGATGGATCTCATAATAGTGCTCCACCCAAGCAGGTCTCCAGCTCCAGGATGGACCATTGAACAGGTGAAGCATCCCAAGGGCGAAGTGATAGGGGAAAGTGAAGCGACAGGCAGGCTTGTATGCCAGGTGGCCAGGGACATCAGCGAGCCACCGTGTGGTACTCGAAGCTTGCGAAGCCCAGCCGAGGATAGTCAATCCCCAAGAGGGACTCTCCGAAGAAGAAAAGAGAAGAGGACAGCTTTCCCGCCAATGGGTAGGACCCGGCTCACAGCCCCAACACCAAAGGGGCACTGTGTCCACCCCAACAGATCAGCTCGACTCACTGGGTCCTCACTCCAACTCACTGGTTCCTCACTCCATCTCACTGGGTCCTCGCTCACTCCAACTCACTGAGTCCTCGCTCACTCCAACTGACTGGGTTTTCACTCCAACTCACTGGGTCCTCACTCCAACTCACTGTGTCCTCACTCCAACTCACTGGGTCCTCACTCCAACTCACTGGGTCCTCACTCCAACTCACTGGGTCCTCACTCCAACTCACTGGGTCCTCGCTCACTCCAACTCACTGAGTCCTCACTCACTCCAACTGACTGGGTCCTCACTCCAACTCACTGGGTCCTCACTCACTCCAACTGACTGGGTCCTCACTCCAACTCACTGGGTCTTCACTCACTCCAACTCACTGGGTCCTCACTCTAACTCACTGGGTCCTCACTCCAACTCACTCAACTCCAACTTATCTCCCACTTTTGTGGCAGTCTCTTTTTTCATCATCCCTCACCTGGTTTACAGCTCCTCACCTGGTTTACAGAGAGAACGACCCATGCTTTTCTTCCTTATGTTAGGCTAATGTCAACACTGCCCCTCCAACGACAGACGTAATAACAAGCAAGACAACTTTACTCTAACAAAACCCTGTTGCAGAAGAATATTCTAAGCTAGTTGATCAAACAGTCCATGATAATTATAATCTATAATCTACATAATATGTACCCCCTCCAACGTAACAATAGGTATGTATGTCGTATTTTGAAAACATCGTATAAATGTAGTTGGAAATACCATACACTGGTGAAGTATTTCCATTAATATTTCTCCACAGTTATTGTTTCAGCATATCTCCATGCGAGTAGGTGCTGGACTCACCAATCGGCCATCTTACTGACACCTGTTCAGAAATGTTTAGACCGTGATGGATTTTTGCGTTTTGTAAGGTGGTCACTGATTACTAAGAGAATCTCAGGAGCTGATTGTTGAGAGCTTTGGGCAGTGATTTTGTTCATGTTTATTTTGATTTCCATACTTACAGCTTCCCAGTGTTCCAATAGCAGGACACGGAAGAAATATGGTCAAGGTGATCTGACAAGGAAATGTGTTTGGCGAATGTTCCAAGGCTTGTTTTCAGCCCGTATTGATTGGAATGTATGTTTCATGTTTTTGTCAATAGGGCTGGAGAGGGAATGTCATTGCCTGTCATTACTTGGAATACATTTTTCTTTATCCAATTTTTTGTCTCACTCAGAAGGGAATGCAAGAGTATTGGTGTGTGTGTGTGTGTGTGTGTGTGTGTGTGTGTGTGTGTGTGTGTGTGTGTGTGTGTGTGTGTGTGTGTGTGTGTGCGCAAATTGTCTTTGCCTGCTATCCCCACACATGGGTGGGCTCCAGGAGATGGAATGGAGATTTACCAGGTCTTCGTGTCCACATCTATATATTTTCACTTTAAAAATCTATTTCTCTACAACTGCTTCTCCGATCAAGTTATACATAGGAGGGACTCCCCATGCAGAATTGTTTATTGCCAAATCTTATATCATGTCATATGATATGGCAGCCATATTGGATTGAAGGACAAAAAATTGGACATATCACTTTCTCGGAAACCACTCAACAAGAAAACAAAAATGACCGCACTGTGGTCACAACTTGTGACACAAAACATATTTTTTTCACCTCCTCTGTCCACTCAACCCCTCATCCGTGCTGTTAAAGATATTGTCGTGTGATTCCCTCCCAGTTAACACCAGGAGAGTCATGAATGGCCAATAGCGAGCTTTAACTCTGAAGGCGATGCCCAAATGCGGATTTTATATATGTGGGGGAAGAAAGGGGAAGAGGAAGCTGAAGCTTACCTGTCGCGATTGCAGGCAGTCCCAACCTGCAAAAAGTAACTCAAACCGAGGCGGATTTAAAATGTCCAAAAATAAACGGGTTTATTTAAACAAATGTAACAAGAAAAACAAGTAATAACCGGTAACAAGTAATATAAGTAACAATAAAAACAAATAATAAAACAAGTAACAAGAAAAACCGGTAACAAGAAAAACGCGACGGTAAAACTAAATTTCCTATATGGAGCGCACCCGCACACAGAACCAAACACAGACAAAAGGGATAAAAGAACGTTGGAAAATAAAAACGTGTGGGTGTGCTTAGCTCTGATCACTGGTGAGGTCTCGTCAGGGATCTCCAAGGCCCCATGTGCGCAGTACGGACCAGGCGGTGCCCCTGGCGGGAAGAAGGCCACAGTCCGCTTGCTTACACCCTGCTAGGTCTCGCTGGGCATCTCACTCACCCCGGCCTCGTCATGCTGCAGCGCTCGTACACTTGGAGAACCGCAGTTCCCTGGCTGCGGGCTCTTCCCGTTGCCTCTGCACATCTCCCGGTGGTGTCTTCGACATGGTGGTCCAAGCACCAGAGCGCGAGGGAAAATAACAAGGGACAAGAGCGACAATGGAGCAAGAGAGAGGAAGGCAGGAGTGAAGGCAAGGAGCAGAGGGCAAGAAGGAGGGCAAGAGAACAAGAGAGAAAATGTACGCCTGAGAGTTCTTTCATTGTCGGGGTTGTGACGTCATCAGCGCTTCTCCACCAATCAGCGCGCCGCTTCTTGCTTGCCTCTGACGTCATCGGTGGTCCTTGCCAATCCATCGGTGGAAGCTTCTTGCTTCGCCCTGGCCAATCACGGCTAATCGGGGCGTGTCTTCGGCCTGCCTGTCGTCCGTGGCGATGTAGCTGGTGCGTCCAAACGGCCATGCTCAGAACTGGCTTCCGGTTGGTTTTTATTGTTATGTGTGGTTTAATTAATGGGCATTTCCTCACTATTGTCTATAGTGTGGTGCCAAAAGAGATAAAGGATAAATTACTGAGGTTTGACGACAGGAGAAATAACATTATCCCTATACTAGTTAACATGCCCCATTCTTCATAATGGAGACGGAGATACACCTTACTCGGCTAAACAAAACTTATTACATGGTGATGGTTCTTACCCGACATCCGGAGCATGATACCTACACAAATCTACCTGACTCTACATATCACTACCCCCCACTGACAAAACAATATTACACAATTCACCTCCGAGGATCTTCATGGTTTGATTCAATATCATTACACGTCTTATGGGCAGCTGGGTCTGGTTTCAGGCAACTAGTGCACCCACTCTGAACAGGAGCGGCAGGAAGGGTTATGTTGTCATCCTGTGTGGGATATATAGATTACAGTAGATCTAGACTCCAGCTGCAAGAGCGTCAAAGGTGTTGTACAGGACATTGTAATGCCTAGGTCACACATAGGCGGATATTTTGGCGACTACCGGCGACTGCCGGCGATCAAGATTTTTCGGCGACTACTGGCGATGTCGGGCGGTCAAATATGGTCAGGCGGCAGTATGGCGACTGCAGGCGGCCACATTGCGCCTGCATTGCGACGACGCCCCGAGTGGGATGGCGACTGTCGAAGATCGACGACGACTGCATTGCGGATGCACGGCGGCAGCGTGGCGACAGTCTGGCGGCTAGATTACGACCGATGGCGGATCGCGGCGACTGCATTGGGGCCGGGTGGCGGTTTACTCCGACGTCCGCAAGACTGCAATAAGACCGCCGGCGATTGGAGACGATTCACACATGATGATTGTGTGATCACACACAATCATTCACACATGATTCACACATCAAGAGACGATGTCTACACCGAACCTGCCACCAGCTGACGATGACGATGACTCTGGCAGTCAGGATTATTGACACATTAGTTATTACTTGTGGATATTTGTGCTATTGGATACTTGTGCTGTGCTATTGGATACTTGTGCTATGAACATTGTGATTCATTATTGGATACTTGTGCTATGAACAAATTTGTATTTAATATGAACAAATAAATTTGTTTGTATTAAATATAAATTTCAAAAATCACTGTTTCGTCCTCGCTACAAGCACTCATCAGACGGCTAAAGCTACCGTTACAGTGTTTCTATTTTGCATTTTTAAAAAAATCTTTATTTCTCTATTTTACATTTCACTTTATTCATTTCAATGATGTATGACATGAAGCATAAAGATGTTTGATGTACAATAAGAAAGTTAATAAAGATGTATCATTGTAATGTAATAATCAAACTTTTCTGCAGGGAGAGAGAATGGAAATAAAGTCCCACAAATTATTTCCACTGGTCCCAAGTCCCATAAATAAAGTTTCCAAAGGACCAAAGTCCCAAAAATAAAGTTCCCAAAAGTCCCAAGTCCAAACAATAAAGCCATATCCTTGTCGGCACCACAGGACCTCACTCCACGGAGACCCTCACACCATCCTGTCTTGCCATGGAATGGAGTTCAGCATGAGCCAGCAGTATGTCATTCGCAGCAATATCTTGGTCCAGTGCTGCCAAGTCATTCAGAAGGACCAGCTTCATCCTATGTTCATCATCCATGATAGATGTTGGTAGAGAGACCCTTGGTAGACCTTGACCATAGAACATACTGCAGTGAGCTGAAATGTCCACCCCTATTTATACCTGGCCAGAAAATCGTGGTATGTCGTAATGCAGTCGCCAGGCAGTCGTATCTCTGTCACCAATGGCCGTAACTCGGCCGCCACTAGTCCTACTGCTGTCGTCGTCAGTCTCCCATAGCCGCAGGGGAGACGTGACAGTTCTTCTGTAGTCGATATGCAGCCGCAACAGTGTCGGCCCGTAGTCGGGAAGATGCCGCAGGAAGGCCGTATGGCATTCGCATCTCTGCCGTGCTAGCTGGTGGGGCGATTGCGGAAGACTATGAGCGACTGGGTTGCAGCCGCTTTACGCTCTTATTACGGATACCGACGACAGCATGGCAGTTCCATCACGACAGCATGGCGGATTTTTTTCCATTGCGACTGAGCGCGCCGTTTTTAAACATTTTAAAAACTTTTTGGCCCCTTTGCGACTCTTGCCGACTGCAGCCGACCTGGGGAGGATAACCACGACTACAGGCGACCGTCCATTACGGTTTCATTACGATTGTCGGCGGACGGTGGCGATTTTTTAAGTCGCCAGTAGTCGCCGACAAATCCGCCTATGTGTGACCTAGGCATAAGAGTGTGCGATTTGTCAGGATTGAAAGACATGTTCCACTTGTTTGACCAGTCTGTGATTTTTTTCCCAGGTCTGCAGAGAGTGAGGAGGCCACAGACTGCCGATCTGAGGGATGAGGAATGGAGCGGCCGATAGTGGAGTCATCAGCAAAGAGATAGAGAGGATTTTCAAGAGAGTCAGAGAGATCATTGATGAAGACCAGAAAAAGCACAGGGCCCAGAACACTGCCTTGGGGACCTCCAGCCTGAACAGGAAGAGGAGATGAGAGAAACCCATTCAGGGCCACACGTTGACTACGACTAGAGAGGAAGTCCGCCAGCCATGCGTGGAGATTTCCATGGATACCAAAGGAGGAGAGTTTGGTGAGCAGAGCGGGGTGCCAGACCGTATCGAAGGCACGTGATATGTCAAGGGAGACAGCTCTAATTTCCTGTTTCGCATTGAGGACCTCCATCCATTGTTGTGAAAGCAGAAGCAGCATGTCCAGAGTAGAGTGACCAGGTCTGAAACCAAACTGATGATCAGAGATCAAGTCATTGGAGAAGAGGAAAGATTTCATATCTGAAGCAATGATGGATTCCATGACTTTGCTGATAATTGGGAGAAGCCTGATTGGTCTATAGTTGCCAGGATCTGTTTTTGCACCTTTTTGTGCAAAGCGGTGATGTTGGCTGATTTCCAAGCAGATGGCAGATGACCTTGAGCAAAAGAGAGGGTGAAGAGAACAGAGAGAGGGAGTGAAAGAGCGGAAGAACAGGATTTTAGGACTCGTGGGCTGATGCCGTCAGGTCCAGTTGCAGAATCAGAGTCGAGGGTTGACAGAAACTTTTCCACCTTGTCAGGAGGAAAGGACACAGAGTCCAGGAGCAGCTGGGTATGACTGGGTACAGTGGGTACAGAGAGGGGTGGGTTTGGGACACAAGATTTAGAGGCAAACACAGAGTTGAAGCATTCAGCTTTTTCACGTGCGGAGTCAGCCGTGTAGCTGTTTGAGGTGAGGGAGGGGATGGCGGGGGAACAAACACCAGAAACAGATTTGACCAGACGCCACCAGGATTTGGAAGAGGGAGACAGATAATAGAGTTGGGTCCTGAGAACGGAGAGATATTGTTTCCTGGCTCCCCTGAGGGTGGACACACACTTGTTTCGGGCTTTGTGAAAGGAAATGAGATTTCCTTCCGTTGGATTTTCTTTCCACGAGACGAAAGCAAGTTGTTTCTGGGCAAAAGCCTCACCACAAGATTCTGTGTACCATGGACGGGAGTAAGGGTATGACAACTGAAGACGAGATGGGATAAATCTGTGCATGAGAGAGAGCAATTTACTTTGGAAGAATTCCCAGGATGAGTTGATGTCAGAGGCGGTAGAGATGGGAGACCAGCCCAGATGATTGATGGCTGCTTGAAGACCGTGCCAGTTGGCCTGAGTGAAATGCCAGACTCATCGACGCTGAGGAGGCTCTCTGAGAATGGTCAGAGAGATGTCCACTTTAACAAGCACATGATCAGATGAGCCGATTGGAGCAGAAGAAGAGCAGCAGACATTTTCAGGGAAGTTAGTCATAACCAAGTCCAGAAGAGAAGATGCTCCGTTGACTGAGATCCGGGTCGGGAAATTGACAGATTGTGTCAGTCCCAGTGAGTCGCAGAAGTCCTTTGCTGAAGAGCCATGGCTGGTGAGAGAGGTACCCACACCCAGCCAACTGGCATGGTGGCAATTGAAATCACCACATATGAGGAAGAGAGAGTTGGGATGGGTAGATAGAAGTTGGTCCATATTATCAGACAGCGAGATGTAGATGGAGTCATCATTGTTTGGTGGACGGTACAACACACATATGAACAAAAGGTGGGAGCGAAGGGGAAGCCGTAGCCAAAGGTATTCCTGGGGGTGATGTGGAGAGAGGGCAGTGCAGGGCAAGTGAGGAAGAGAGTTTTTTTTATAAAGATAGCAACCCCATCTCCAGGACGAGGCTCAGGTCTATCATACCGGAGGAGGGAGTAACCTGGGAGAGATACTATGGAATCAGAGACATCATGAAGGAGGAAAGTTTCTGTTAAGCAGATCACGTCTGGTTTGTCAGAAGCAACCTGTATTGAGAGATCAGTCAAGTTTGAGCGAAGGCCCCGGATGTTTGAGGTCCATACCGTTAATGAAGAGGAAGGGGGAGCATCGGATACAGAACAGGGGGGGGGGGGGGAGGGGTAGGGTAAGATGTGGAAGAGGAGGAAGAGGTAGGGAGAGCTGTTGAAGGTGTGTCAGAGATTTCAGAATAGCTTGGAGAAAGGGAAGAATGGGGCAGATAAAAGGTTTGATGGTGATTGGGTGAGGCACAGTGAGGTGTTATTTGAGGAGGGGGAAGAGCGAGGCAGAAGGTTGGGGGAGATGAAGGTGAAAGTTGGAAGGGGGAAGAAGCGGGGAGGACGCTTTGAGGAGGAGGGGTGAGAGGGGAGTCTAGGAGGGGAGGAGCTAGGGAGAGTCTCGGAGGGGAGGGGTGTGGGGGGAGTTTAGGAGGGAAAGGGCAAGGGGGAGATTTGAAAGGGATGGGTGATGGGGAAGGTTTGGAGGGGAGGGGCAAGGGGGAAGATTTGAAAGAGATGGGTGATGGGGAAGATTTGAAGGGGAGGGGCAAGGGGGTAGATTTGGATGGGAGGGGTGATGGGGAAGTTTTGGAGCAGAGGGGTGATGGGGAAGTTTTGTAAGGAAGGGGTGATGGGGAAGATTTGGAGGGGAGGGGCAAGGGGGAATATTTGACAGAGATGGGTGATGGGGAAGATTTGGAGGGGAGGCTCAAGGGGGTAGATTTGGAGGGAAGGGGTGATGGGGAAGATTTGGAGGGGAGGGGTGATGGGGAAGATTTGGAGGGGAGGGGTGAGATTGGATTTTGAAAAGTGTACGATTAATGGGAAAGGAACATTTATTGCAAAATGAGTTTCTTGAGACCTTCGAGTCAAAAATACGTTTGAGGATGCTGGAGGGGTGTGGAGTGCAGGAGAGTTTCGGGAATGTAGAAAAGAGGAACTGTAAGAAATGGAATTTTTTTGGAATGAATAGATTTTGTGAGCAAGTCAAAAGCATCCTTTTATAGAAGAAGAAGAAAAAGGTGTTATAATATACGACAGAATACAGTTCTTCAGGGGAAAGTTTAAACATTTTTAACAACGTGATCATGTGATCACGAACAACGTGATCGAAGAACGAACGAACAAATAAGAACAACGAATAAACGAATAAGAACAGAGAAGGAAATATTTTTTTCGTTTTTTTTTTTTGAGTTGAGATTTTAAACAAGGAAGTATGGGATGAAAGACTGGGACAAAAACAGAGAACGAAAGTAATTGCAGCACAATTGATGGACTGCTGAGAGAAAAACAAAGCCTCAAGGTCGGACATGGTAGCCTACTAGGCCTCAGAATACGCGACACGAAATTAACCGACGATTTTGCCGACATGTATGAAAAATTAACATGGAGAATCTTACTAAAGACACACTACAGGTACACACACCGAATGATCGATACAGTTTCAACAAAAACACAATTGTGAAAAATTACTTAACTTCGAAAGCGTGAGCGCATGGACAGCTTCGAAAAGACGTGACCTCCAATCTTGCGCCTCCAATCTATCGCTCCACAGCGATACAAAATTGAAAATCATTCCAAACAGGAAACGTACTGTTTTAATGATGTCATGAAGGACACAAACAACAGGCACAAAGAACTAATGTAACGTGTTAAATAAGGTCGTGTAAAAGACGCTGCATCAACGGCGGTAAACTTCCGAATTTTTTTTCTTCCAAAACCTTTAGAATCTTTATTTTATTTCCATTGAATTATATACTTGAACACTTATTGCCACTTTCAAAAACCTGTTTGGCAGTACTTGGACAAAGTATTGCGGCATTTTACATCATATCGACCAATCACATTTGCTGCTCGCAGACACCACCCATGTCCTTTTCCTTACGACTGTGTGGCATAAGGTGTTCTATGAACTGTAATTGTTGATTTTTGTAGATCATCATTCTTAAAATCACTTTGTCTGCAATACAATGCTTTTCTCTTTGTAGTTTTTCATCTGCCTTCTGGTTGTCTTTGCTGCCGAGATAGCAGCTGGAATTTGGGGCTTCATGAACAAAGATCAGGTAAGTGACCTGTTGTCCATATGATGTATTTGAGGTTCACGGTTGGACGATAGCTCGGAGGTAGCGTATGCACCTGTTTAGTCTGGGTTTGATTCTCAGTCCAACTATAAACTGTCTCTGGTGTTTCATAATCGGGGTGTGTCTTCAACGAGTACGACTTTTGTCAGATGGGACGTTAAGTTTGGGACCAATCTGCCATCTTGGTTGCTGGTGAACGTTGCAGATCCCACATTGTGTTTTGACACAGAGTAGGCGAATTATCTCCGGTATCCTGGTCAAATTTGAAATCGCTACCCTACCCTTCAGGGGGCACTGCATCAGCAGCACAGCAGGGCTACAGCTATTTGCTGCTGAATGAATGAGTGAATGATTGTTCTTTATTTTGAAGTGTTATTTTAAGGTTAATTTGGTGATTTGTAGGAAAATTCAAGTACCTTGGCTTTACTTGGGAGGAGATAGATTGTGGTTTGAGGAGAGTGGTAGAATGTAAGACAGAGAATTGAAGAATTATCAAAAAGAGAGTGAGAGTCGAGAGTGGGGTGTAAGTGTAAGTGTAAGATGTAACGGTTTCTATAGGTAGTCTATGATTGAAATATGCCACTTACTGTAGATTGAGGTTGAGGATTTGCAAAACAGTAATAAGACCAGTTTTCTGTATGGAGGAGATGTGCTTACATATTGAGAAAGGAAGATAAGAGAATGCTGCAGAGCACGGAGATGCAGCTGTTGAGAGGGAAGGGAAAGGTAGAGGAATGGGGAGATTAGGTTGGCAGGTGTAAGGGATGCTAAAAGACACGGGAGGAACGTCTGTGTTGGTTAGGACATGTTCTCAGAAAGAAGGGCAATGTGGTTAAGAAGGCTTTTCTAGGATGAGATGTGGACAGACAACAAGTGCAAGGAGGTGAATGTAGAGCAAACTGGGAGAGGTAGAGTGCAGAGAGGATCCTGGTGTTAGTAGGTGTGCAGAGTAGGTGTGCAGATGTGCAGAGGAAAAGGCATGCAGCCATTTCCCAAGAAGGAGGGGTTAAAGCCATTAAAGTGGTAGTAGTAGTTAGTGGTAGTTGTGTTGTGGTGGTGGTTGTGGTAGTGGTGATGGTGGTAGTGGTGGCGGTGGTAGTGGTGGTTGTGGCTGTGGTGGTAGTAGTAGTGGTGGTGGTAGTGGTTGTAGTAGTGGTTGTAGTAGTGGTTGTAGTAGTGGCGGTAGTGGTTGTAGTAGTGGTAGTGGTGGTTGTGGTTGTGTTGTGGTGGTGATGGTAGTTGTGTTGTGGTGGTGGTAGTGGTGGTGCTAGTGCTTGTGGTGTGGTGGTGGTAGTGGTGGTGGTAGTGGTGGTGGTGGTGGTGGTAGTGGTAGTGGTAGTGGTAGTAGTGGTGGTGATGGTTGTGTTGTGGTGGTGGTGGTGGTAGTTGTGTTGTGGTAGTAGTGGTGGTGGTGGTGGTGGTGGTGGTGGTGGTTATGGTGGTTATGGTTGTGGCGGTGGTTGTGAGTGCAACCATAACTCAGTGAAACATCCAATGAGCTACATTGACAAAATGTTCTAGTATGTTTAATCACTCAGCCCCCATTGTAACCTTTCGCAAAGTACTAAAGCAAAGTCATGCAGCCACTTCCCAAGAATATATAATTACCTTTTTATATATAATTACCTTTTTATATATAATTAAACTGAAAGATGGGTAGCAGGATAGCTGTTTTTCAGCTACATCAGGGAGTGATGTCCCTGCCATACGCGAGTCCCTGACTCAGCTGGCTCCAGCTGATAGCACCTGGTGTGGACCCCTTGTCCAGGGTAACGGGTCCCCACTGCCTTGTAGGGAAGCCTCTTTAGTCTAAGGCTATGAGAATGACACTCAGGTTCCAAATCCGCACCTGCAGATCAGCCTTGGCAGCGCTACATCGTGGATAAATATGCCCATGGAAGTCAGTGGTGGCACCAATTTAGGCATCACCGCACAGCATCTGCAGACATCTGTGTCCACTTTGGGCATCAAGGGCAGACGTCATACCGATGACCTGGTCAGTCTGCTGCACCTATGTGCATCAGACTTCATGTTGCATTTACTGCACCTGCAGCCAACGATGCTCACAGGAATCGAGAGTGGGAGAGGGATAGCACACACCTCCATCACTTTATTCACTTCTCTGTGCAGATTCTTACCTTCATTGGCACCTGCACACCTGCTCACCACCCATTTTTACCTATACAGCCATCACACAATGCACAATGCTTAGTGAGCACGTCAACGAAGGGAAGAGATTCGTCAAAAGCGACGACTCGCACCATCATCTTACTGAAAGGACATGTGACCAAAAGAGTTTGGGATTTTCTTTGTAAGTTTGGGCAACATGGGTTGAGGTTGTGCTTCCCTAGTGTTGCCATAAAAAGTCCATCTTTAGAGATCTTCACTTAGATAATGGTGGAACTGTGTTTATCTTGGTGGGTCTCCATCTTGTAAGAATGGAGAGAAACACGAGTCAGACTCAGGGAGGTTGTTTGAAAGAATTGATGTCAATATCTTCTATTATTGCATTGATTTTGTGTTTAACCTCCACCAGATTCCAGAAGACATAACAAAGTTTTACACTCGCTTGTATGACGATTACAAGAGAAATTCAACTCCTGCGAACAAAGCTCCCATCGTCACATTCCACAAGGCCGTGAGTCTCACCTTCCAAATAACGGCTTCATTCTCTCAATGGAGACAAAAGAGATTATTATTATTTTATTTTTTTTGTATACAGGATCGAGGCTCGTGGAAGAGCTAACATTTATCACACAAAAAATCAAACAGACACGTAAAATATATAATAAGGGGAGTGGTAGACAAGATGGGAGAGAAGGGGAAGCACAAACACAACATTTGAGAGTAGGGACATCGGGAGATCTGTGGGAGGGAGAGGGCTTGGGGGGAGGAGGCGAGGGAAGGGGGGGGGGAGGTGGGAGAAGTATAAAACATATGAACACTGCAAGGACTTCCAGGAAAGAAGTTGGTATTTCAAAAAAGTGAATCTGGGGTGAATTAACGGGGGTAGAAAACATCAAGGTTTTGGATGGGGGAAGATAAGAGATGGTGGTGAACAGCCGTTTGAAAGACCTGGAGGGAGGAGTGGGATTTAAGAGAGCGAGGGAGTTTGTTCCAGAGGCGGATAAAAGGGGAATGAAAGAGTGAAGGTGAGCAGAGCCATGATTTTGGCAGTTTAGCCATAAGAGGGTTGCAGGCAGATCTTGTGCGACCTGTAGGAATATCTGGGGGACAGAGTACAGAGAGCTGGGGGAGCAAGGCCGGAGAGGAGTCGGTAGAAGACGGAAAGACCACCAACCTGCCTGCGGTGAGTAAGTGAAAGGCCCTCGGAGATAGCGTCATCGCGGGAGATTCCAATGATTCTGAAAGCTTTGGTTTGAACAGCGTGAAGCTGAGCTAGGTGTGAGGCAGGAGCACCAGCCCAGAGGGGAGAGCAGTAAAGATCAAGTAAAGTTTGACTCAAGTAAAGCGGTTCATCGGTTCAATCAAGTAAAGTAAAGTTTGACTTCCCTAAGTTTGACGTCACTGCGGTTTGAATCATCACTGTCTGTGAGGATCTACAGTAGCTATCGTAGACCACGACAGTTTAAGCCGAGGCAACATTCGAGATCAATGATCACGTGAGCTCGCCTGGCAGAATGCATTTGGCTTGGATACCTGCACTCAAAATGTTAGCTCTTTGATACGTAAGGAGCATAATTTAAATAGACATTCTTCATCGACATGCTCGTGAGATGGAAGTTCTTTTTGTGCAGACATTGAGGCTCTTGGAAGAGCTGAACGACAGAGGCCTGAAGACAGCAAGGAAATCCCATTGATAGGCCAGATCTACATGCATACCTGAACCAACTCGAATCATTTAGTCCTTGTCACTGAACCAACTCGTCCACCAAGTTTTGTCCAAATTCGTCCATAACTTTTTGAGATATCGTGTTATGTATCTTTTTTGGCCCCATCGGCCATCACTCGATGGTGAAGAATCACTTTAAAGATTCCAGTATCCAAATCTGGACCCGGATCTTCACCAAGATCGAAACAAGTAGTCCTTGTCACGCACCCAACATGTCCACCTAATTTTGTCTGAATCGGTCCGCAGCTTTTTGAGGTATGCCGTTAACGTTCACAGACAGACAGACAAACATGGGTGAAAATATAACCTCCGTTCACCTTCCGTTGCGGAGGTAATAAGTAAACAATGGACATGAGTACAGACAGGTAAATCTGAAACACAGGACACGTGTAAAAAAGAGAACAGGTTGACTGTCCGAGAGGATTGTTATTGAAAATAGAAAAGATCACAAATAGGATTCAGAGATGTCAAGAGATGACGTTTGCTCACCAAGGTAGGGCCGAATCGCGTTCAGACTAGAAAAGGTGACATCCATCAAAGCCCAGGTATGATAGCTCTGCTGGTGAGCAAGATTGTGTTGCCTGACCATCAGGGGCACTGCATCTCTGAGCATGTGAGTGGGAGGAGTTTAAAGAGCAGGTAACTGTGTCCTGACATCCAAATCAAGTCTCCCGCCTGCACCCTGAAATGACACGTGCTCGTTCTATTAAAAGCCGTTGGACGACATATATGATAAATACATTGATATGTCAAGTTGTATGACTACATATACCTATATAATTGAATACGATACACAAAATGCCAGTTGTGCTCATATTAAGAGTGTGACGTTGTGATTATCTGAATGTCGCATCATGATGAACCGCTGGGTTTGTTTTCTCTCTAGTTTGACTGCTGTGGCTTGAGCAAGACCTCGAGCACCTCGAGCAGCATCTATTCCACAGAGGATATTTGTACATCCAAGGCAAAGAATAAGGTTGTGAGAACACGTTGACATTTTCTTATTGGTTTTAACATTAAGTGGCTTATTTATTTACTAACAGGAGTACCTGGCTACAAGGATCCATTCAGTCATCTGTGAGAAAAATGGCGACACACACACAAACAGACAAACGGCTCTCGTATAGTGTAGATGGCATGATTTGTCTAACTTGTGCTCGTGAGGGGGAGGGGGGGCGGTGGTAGGGATTGGTAGAGGGTGCAAAGCCATGTTGCCATTAACCCACGTTATAATTCTGCAGGACTGCAAGAAGGAGATTAAGGAAATTTTTACGACGAAGGTCTACATCATCGCCTTCATTGGCATCAGCATGGGAGTGGTAATGGTGAGAACATTTCCGCTACTTCCACTGCACTCACGAACCACTGCTGCCACCTGCTCTTACCTGTTTATGACATCACCTGTGTCATGATGATGATGATTCATGATACTGTAATAATAATAATAATAACAACAATCTACCATATGAAGCCCAATGTCAGTTTGTGTGTTTGTCTGTCCCCCTTCATAAGGGTAGCTTTTAAAGGCCAATCTTTTGACACGAATGTGTGTTCACTACCGTCTATTTTTGAGGATAAAACAAACTCGAAAACATTTTCCATAAAAGAGTAATTATGTCTCTTCTATTGGAATTGTAGACGGTGGCTTCTAAACCGATCCTCAAGGGCGGTGTACAGAAGCGTTTCTTTTAAATAACAAATACAAGGCACGGGGAGGTGAAATTCGCTGCACGTGATGTGCAACATGTGCAGAGTAAAACGAGTGTTCATTTACATCCATATGAAGTCTAATAAATAAAGACGGTATCGGCACACCTGACACTCGACCAAGGCTCAACCATAAACTAGTTACCTTTGTCACCGAAGGTGAATGGAGGTTACGTTTTCACCCCTGTTTGTCTGTCTGCTGTTTGTCTGTTAGCTCAAAAAAAGGTGTGGATGGATTTGAGTGAAACTTGGTGGCCAGGTTGGGTGTGTGACGAAGTTCTAGTTGACTCATGTAATTAGGATCACTTTGCTTCCCTTTCGTGACCAGTGACGGAGTAGTGGCGTTTGTGCAAACCTCATATTTATTTACCTCTGCCTCCTAATTTACAGCAGTGACCAGAGTTACGAGACTCTCCATAACAAAACAGTCCCCCAGCCTATTGGGCAGACAATGGTCTTTTCCAGATGTCAGCCGCCATTCCCAGAAATGTATGTTTCGGACATCACCAAGGAAACCGTATACACTACCCCAACCTTTGTGCAAGAGAGCTTTGCCCTTTTGCGTTTTGATGTCCCAGTGTCTTTTCGCACAAGGGGGCATTCAAGGGGCTTGGGATATGAAAAAGGCCGTGATGCTGGGAAAGTTATTTGGTTAAAGAAATTCCCAAAAAAAATTATTCCACTTTAACATTATGGGATATTATGTGTAGATCAGTGACAAATAATTCTCAGTTTAATCCATTTTAAATTCAAGCTGTAACAAAACAAAATGTTTGTGGTTTGAGGATGTTCATTGAAGATATTGAAATGATGCCCTTTGTGTAATTCATTCCTCCCCTTCCTGATCCACCCCTCCTCACCCACCTGTGCTGCAGATTTTCGGCATGATTTTTAGTATGGCGTTGTGCTGTTCTGTGCGCAACAGGGAGTATATGTGATGGAGGTAAGGATCTTTCGTCCAGATGGTGTGTGGTGGTGGTTGGTTTAAGCAGAGTTTAAATCTAAAATCCTTCCTACAAATGATGAGGCCTGGGCTTGAGGGTAGTGAAAGGTAATGTATGGGAGATGGAGGGGAGGCGGGTTAATTCCCCCACAGGGTGGCCTAAAGGTACGCACACTCGCCTCCAACCTGTCTAGCCTAGGTATGAATCCTGACCGAGCTATAAACTGTCATCCCAGGGAGGTGTTTCACAGGGAGGGTGATTCGTCATTGTGTGCACCGTCCCTTTGATTGACATGAAACTGGGAGTCCCATCTGCCGACATTAGTTGCTGGATGTTAAAGATCCCACAGTGTCCTTCGCTAAGAGTTGGCGAGCTATCGCCGGCACCCTGAACAAATTACAAATTCCTGCCGTCACTTTCCATGTCGGAGTGGCGACCCAACTGGGATTTTAACCGCAATCATAGAAACTGTTTTACCGAAACCGACTTTCCGCATAGAACAAGGTTCATGATCCGATCATACGTAGCTTACTTGGCCACACGTTCAGAGATTTATCCTAAAGTTTGTTTAACCTGGTAAGTTTATGAAACGGAAATACATCGATTCAAATGACATCCACTTGTGCCACAAATGCTGAACTGGTTTTGCTTGACATCCCCTTCTGCCACAAATTACCAAGCGATTTTGCTTGTCATCCCCTTGTGCCACAAATTCCAAAGCGGTTTTGCTTGACATCCCCTTCTTCCGCAAATTCCAAAGTGGTTTTCCTTGACATCCCTTTGTGCCACAAATTCCAAAGAGGTTTTGCTTGACATCCCCTTCTGCCGCAAATTCCAAAGTGGTTTTCCTTGACATCCCCTTCTTCCGCAAATTCCAAAGTGGTTTTCCTTGACATCCCTTTGTGCCACAAATTCCAAAGAGGTTTTGCTTGACATCCCCTTCTGCCGCAAATTCCAAAGTGGTTTTCCTTGACATCCCTTTGTGCCACAAATTCCAAAGAGGTTTTGCTTGACATCCCCTTCTTCCACAAATTCCAAAGCGGTTTTGCTTGACATCCCCTTCTTCTGCAAATTCCAAAGCGGTTTTGCTTGACATCCCCTTCTTCTGCAAATTCCAAAGCTGTTTTGCTTGACATCCCCTTCTTCTGCAAATTCCAATGCGGTTTTGCTTGACATCCCCTTCTTCTGCAAATTCCAAAGCGGTTTTGCTTGACATCCCCTTGTGCCACAAATTCCATAGCAATTTTGCTTGACATCCCCTTCTTGCGCAAATTCCAAAGCGGTTTTGCTTGACATCCCCTTCTTCTGCAAATTCCAAAGCGGTTTTGCTTGACTTCCGCAAATTCCAAAGCGGTTTTGCTTGACATCCCCTTCTTCTGCAAATTCCAAAGCGGTTTTGCTTGACATCCCCTTCTTCTGCAAATTCCAAAGCGGTTTTGCTTGACATCCCCTTGTGCCACAAATTCCATAGCAATTTTGCTTGACATCCCCTTCTTGCGCAAACTCCAAAGCGGTTTTGCTTGACATCCCCTTCTTCCACAAATTCCAAAGCGGTTTTGCTTGACATCCCCTTCTTCCACAAATTCCAAAGCGGTTTTGCTTGACATCCCCTTCTTCCACAAATTCCAAAGCGGTTTTGCTTGACATCCCCTTGTGCCACAAATTCCATAGCAATTTTGCTTGATATCCCCTTCTTCCGCAAATTCCAAAGCGGTTTTGCTTGACATCCCCTTCTTGCGCAAATTCCAAAGCGGTTTTGCTTGACATTCCCTTCTTGCACAAATTCTAAAGCGGTTTTGCTTGACATCCCCTTCTTGCGCAAATTCCAAAGCGGTTTTGCTTTACATCCCCTTCTTCCACAAATTCCAAAGCAGTTTTGCTTGACATCCCCTTCTTGCGCAAATTCCAAAGCGGTTTTGCTTTACATCCCCTTCTTCCACAAATTCCAAAGCGGTTTTTCTTGACATCCCCTTCTTGCGCAAATTCTAAAGCGGTTTTGCTTGACATCCCCTTCTTGCGCAAATTCCAAAGCGGTTTTGCTTTACATCCCCTTCTTCCACAAATTCCAAAGCGGTTTTGCTTGACATCCCCTTCTTGCGCAAATTCCAAAGCGGTTTTGCTTGACATCCCCTTCTTCCACAAATTCCAAAGCGGTTTTGCTTGACATCCCCTTCTTGCGCAAATTCCAAAGCGGTTTTGCTTTACATCCCCTTCTTCCACAAATTCCAAAGCGGTTTTGCTTGACATCCCCTTCTTGCGCAAATTCCAAAGCGGTTTTGCTTGACATCCCCTTCTTCCACAAATTCCAAAGCGGTTTTGCTTGACATCCCCTTCTTGCGCAAATTCCAAAGCGGTTTTGCTTGACATCCCCTTCTTCCGCAAATTCCAAAGCGATTTTGCTTGTCATCCCCTTGTGCCACATATTCCATAGCAATTTTGCTTGTCGTCCCCTTGTGCCACATATTCTATAGCAATTTTGCTTGACATCCCCTTCTTCCACAAATTCCAAAGCGGTTTTGCTTGACATCCCCTTCTTGTGCAAATTCCAAAGCAATTTTGCTTGTCATCCCCTTGTGCCACAAATTCCATAGCAATTTTGCTTGACATCCCCTTCTTCCACGAATTCGAAAGAGGTTTTGCGTGACATCCCCTTCTTCCACAAATTCCAAAGCGGTTTTGCTTGACATCCCCTTCTTGCGCAAATTCCAAAGCGATTTTGCTTGTCACCCCCTTGTGCCACAAATTCCATAGCAATTTTGCTTGACATCCCCTTCTTCCACAAATCCCAAAGTGGTTTTGCTTGTCATCCCCTTCTTGCGCAAATTCCAAAGCGGTTTTGCTTGACATCCCCTTCTTGCGCAAATTCCAAAGCGGTTTTGCTTGACATCCCCTTCTTCCACAAATTCCAAAGCGGTTTTGCTTGACATCCCCTTGTGCCACAAATTCCATAGCAATTTTGCTTGACATCCCCTTCTTGCGCAAATTCCAAAGCGATTTTGCTTGACATCCCCTTGTGCCACAAATTCCATAGCAATTTTGCTTGACATCCCCTTCTTCCGCAAATTCCAAAGCGGTTTTTCTTGACATCCCCTTCTTCCACAAATTCCAAAGCGGTTTTGATTGACATCCCTTTCTTGCGCAAATTCCAAAGCGGTTTTTCTTGACATCCCCTTCTTCCACAAATTCCAAAGCGGTTTTGATTGACATCCCTTTCTTGCGCAAATTCCAAAGCGGTTTTGCTTGACATCCCCTTCTTGCGCAAATTCCAAAGCGGTTTTGCTTGACATCCCCTTCTTCTGCAAATTCCAAAGCGATTTTGCTTGACATCCCCTTGTGCCACAAATTCCATAGCAATTTTGCTTGACATCCCCTTCTTCCGCAAATTCCAAAGCGGTTTTGCTTGACATCCCCTTCTTGCGCAAATTCCAAAGCGGTTTTGCTTGACATTCCCTTCTTGCACAAATTCTAAAGCGGTTTTGCTTGACATCCCCTTCTTGCGCAAATTCCAAAGCGGTTTTGCTTTACATCCCCTTCTTCCACAAATTCCAAAGCAGTTTTGCTTGACAGCCCCTTCTTGCGCAAATTCCAAAGCGGTTTTGCTTTACATCCCCTTCTTCCACAAATTCCAAAGCGGTTTTTCTTGACATCCCCTTCTTGCGCAAATTCTAAAGCGGTTTTGCTTGACATCCCCTTCTTGCGCAAATTCCAAAGCGGTTTTGCTTTACATCCCCTTCTTCCACAAATTCCAAAGCGGTTTTGCTTGACATCCCCTTCTTGCGCAAATTCCAAAGCGGTTTTGCTTGACATCCCCTTCTTCCACAAATTCCAAAGCGGTTTTGCTTGACATCCCCTTCTTGCGCAAATTCCAAAGCGGTTTTGCTTGACATCCCCTTCTTCCGCAAATTCCAAAGCGATTTTGCTTGTCATCCCCTTGTGCCACATATTCCATAGCAATTTTGCTTGTCGTCCCCTTGTGCCACATATTCTATAGCAATTTTGCTTGACATCCCCTTCTTCCACAAATTCCAAAGCGGTTTTGCTTGACATCCCCTTCTTGTGCAAATTCCAAAGCAATTTTGCTTGTCATCCCCTTGTGCCACAAATTCCATAGCAATTTTGCTTGACATCCCCTTCTTCCACGAATTCGAAAGAGGTTTTGCGTGACATCCCCTTCTTCCACAAATTCCAAAGCGGTTTTGCTTGACATCCCCTTCTTGCGCAAATTCCAAAGCGATTTTGCTTGTCACCCCCTTGTGCCACAAATTCCATAGCAATTTTGCTTGACATCCCCTTCTTCCACAAATCCCAAAGTGGTTTTGCTTGTCATCCCCTTCTTGCGCAAATTCCAAAGCGGTTTTGCTTGACATCCCCTTCTTGCGCAAATTCCAAAGCGGTTTTGCTTGACATCCCCTTCTTCCACAAATTCCAAAGCGGTTTTGCTTGACATCCCCTTGTGCCACAAATACCATAGCAATTTTGCTTGACATCCCCTTCTTGCGCAAATTCCAAAGCGATTTTGCTTGACATCCCCTTGTGCCACAAATTCCATAGCAATTTTGCTTGACATCCCCTTCTTCCGCAAATTCCAAAGCGGTTTTTCTTGACATCCCCTTCTTCCACAAATTCCAAAGCGGTTTTGATTGACATCCCTTTCTTGCGCAAATTCCAAAGCGGTTTTTCTTGACATCCCCTTCTTCCACAAATTCCAAAGCGGTTTTGATTGACATCCCTTTCTTGCGCAAATTCCAAAGCGGTTTTGCTTGACATCCCCTTCTTGCGCAAATTCCAAAGCGGTTTTGCTTGACATCCCCTTCTTCTGCAAATTCCAAAGCGATTTTGCTTGACATCCCCTTGTGCCACAAATTCCATAGCAATTTTGCTTGACATCCCCTTCTTCCGCAAATTCCAAAGCGGTTTTGCTTGACATCCCCTTCTTGCGCAAATTCCAAAGCGGTTTTGCTTGACATTCCCTTCTTGCACAAATTCTAAAGCGGTTTTGCTTGACATCCCCTTCTTGCGCAAATTCCAAAGCGGTTTTGCTTTACATCCCCTTCTTCCACAAATTCCAAAGCAGTTTTGCTTGACATCCCCTTCTTGCGCAAATTCCAAAGCGGTTTTGCTTTACATCCCCTTCTTCCACAAATTCCAAAGCGGTTTTTCTTGACATCCCCTTCTTGCGCAAATTCTAAAGCGGTTTTGCTTGACATCCCCTTCTTGCGCAAATTCCAAAGCGGTTTTGCTTTACATCCCCTTCTTCCACAAATTCCAAAGCGGTTTTGCTTGACATCCCCTTCTTGCGCAAATTCCAAAGCGGTTTTGCTTGACATCCCCTTCTTCCACAAATTCCAAAGCGGTTTTGCTTGACATCCCCTTCTTGCGCAAATTCCAAAGCGGTTTTGCTTGACATCCCCTTCTTCCGCAAATTCCAAAGCGATTTTGCTTGTCATCCCCTTGTGCCACATATTCCATAGCAATTTTGCTTGTCGTCCCCTTGTGCCACATATTCTATAGCAATTTTGCTTGACATCCCCTTCTTCCACAAATTCCAAAGCGGTTTTGCTTGACATCCCCTTCTTGTGCAAATTCCAAAGCAATTTTGCTTGTCATCCCCTTGTGCCACAAATTCCATAGCAATTTTGCTTGACATCCCCTTCTTCCACGAATTCGAAAGAGGTTTTGCGTGACATCCCCTTCTTCCACAAATTCCAAAGCGGTTTTGCTTGACATCCCCTTCTTGCGCAAATTCCAAAGCGATTTTGCTTGTCACCCCCTTGTGCCACAAATTCCATAGCAATTTTGCTTGACATCCCCTTCTTCCACAAATCCCAAAGTGGTTTTGCTTGTCATCCCCTTCTTGCGCAAATTCCAAAGCGGTTTTGCTTGACATCCCCTTCTTGCGCAAATTCCAAAGCGGTTTTGCTTGACATCCCCTTCTTCCACAAATTCCAAAGCGGTTTTGCTTGACATCCCCTTGTGCCACAAATTCCATAGCAATTTTGCTTGACATCCCCTTCTTGCGCAAAGTCCAAAGCGATTTTGCTTGACATCCCCTTGTGCCACAAATTCCATAGCAATTTTGCTTGACATCCCCTTCTTCCGCAAATTCCAAAGCGGTTTTTCTTGACATCCCCTTCTTCCACAAATTCCAAAGCGGTTTTGATTGACATCCCTTTCTTGCGCAAATTCCAAAGCGGTTTTGCTTGACATCCCCTTCTTGCGCAAATTCCAAAGCGGTTTTGCTTGACATCCCCTTCTTCCACAAATTCCAAAGTGGTTTTGCTTGACATCCCCTTCTTGCACAAATTCCAAAGCGGTTTTGCTTGACATCCCCTTCTTCCACAAATTCCAAAGCGGTTTTGCTTGACATCCCCTTCTTGTGCAAATTCCAAAGCGATTTTGCTTGTCATCCCCTTGTGCCACATATTCCATAGCAATTTTGCTTGATATCCCCTTCTTCCACAAATTCCAAAGCGGTTTTCCTTGACATCCCCTTCTTGTGCAAACTCCAAAGCAATTTTGCTTGACATCCCCTTCTTGCGCAAATTCCAAAGCGATTTTGCTTGTCATCCCCTTGTGACACAAATTCCATAGCAATTTTGCTTGACATCCCCTTCTTGCGCAAATTCCAAAGCGGTTTTGCTTGACATCCCCTTCTTGCGCAAATTTCAAAGCGGTTTTGCTTGACATCTCCTTGTGCCACATATTCCAAAGAGGTTTTGCTTGACATCCCCTTCTTGCGCAAATTTCAAAGCGGTTTTGCTTGACATCTCCTTGTGCCACATATTCCAAAGAGGTTTTGCTTGACATCCCCTTCTTGCGCAAATTCCAAAGCGGTTTTGCTTGACATCCCCTTCTTGTGCAAATTGCATAGCAATTTTGCTTGACATCTCCTTGTGCCACAAATTCCAAAGCGGTTTTGCTTGACATCCCCTTCTTCCGCAAATTCCAAAGCGATTTTGCTTGTCATCCCGTTGTGCCACAAATTCCATAGCAATTTTGCTTGACATCCCCTTCTTGCGCAAATTCCAAAGCGGTTTTGCTTGACATCCCCTTCTTGCACAAATTCCATAGCAATTTTGCTTGACATCCCCTTGTGCCACAAATTCCAAAGCGGTTTTGCTTGACATCTCCTTGTGCCACAAATTCCATAGGAATTTTGCTTGACATCCCCTTCTGCCACAAATTCCAAAGCGGTTTTGCTTGACATCCCCTTCTTCTGCAAATTCCAAAGCAGTTTTGCTTGTCACCCCCTTGTGCCACAAATTCCAAAGAGGTTTTGCTTGACATCCCCTTCTTCCGCAAATTCCAAAGCGGTGTTGCTTGTGATTTGTAAATAGTATAATTTACAACATTCTTGTTCACAATGTAATAAACTGAAATCATCATTTCCTGACCTTAAAAAAAACTGTGGGGCGTTTGTCTCCAATCAAAGTTATAAACGAATCCACAACGGTTTTTGATTTTTTATTTTTTTTTGCTTGTTATTGTTGTTGTTTCCACAGGTAACCTCCACACTGGCTGTTGCATCGTGCTTGATTAGTAAAGGTGGAATACCTCTTCATGCGCATGTACCTGCTTGCAAAGTGAGATATGCATGCTGCAAACCGTATTTGTTCACCCGTGATTACATGATGTCGCCGGACTGTTACCACCATGATTAACCAGGCTGCTTGTGTGTAAAGTGACCGCAAAGCCGTGCTGTGAGCAATAGTGTAAGTGACTTGGCTTTACAGGTGGCACTCTCTTCCTTTGTGGGATGCATCCAATATAACAGCCTGTACGTGTATGGGTAATGACTTTGTCAGCAGTAATTCTTTCAGACCCAAAGCAAGTGTTAAAATGTATTGTATGCTGTGCCTTCATATATATATATTTATTTACATATATATATATATATATATATATATATATATATATATATATATATATATATATATATATATATATAGATATAGATATGTATATATATATATGTATATATATGTATATGTATATATATGTATATATATATATATGTATATATATATATATGTATATATATGTATATATATATATATATATATATATATATATATATAATTACATATATATAATTACATATATATAATTACATATATATAATTATATATATATAATTATATATATATATATAATTATATATATATAATTATATATTTATAATTATATATATATATAGTAAGTCAGTATGACTGTAGGTTTTCTGTCTTGCCATGGCGTGTCGCTGTTAACCCATGCGAGAAATGTTTGTACGATGAAGGTGCTTGTATTAAAAATGTTGTTTCACCCACTTGATACTTTTTTATGGTATGTGTTGGAAATCTCATTCAGAGTCGGATTAACCTTTTGTGGGCCTGGCGCCAAACAAATTTGTGGGCCCCTGTTTGGGGAACCATTGCAAAAAAATATCTGCATGTGTGACACTGCAGCCTCTTCATTTACGATATCGTTTTGTTCTTGAATATAGTCGTGTAAATAAAAAAACGTTTACAGTTTTACTTCAATAGTGATGGCCATCCTGTCTTTTGCTCGCACTACCAACCTTGCTACTCCACGGATGCTCTCCAGTCATGATTGCAAGAGTTACGCTAATTACAGCTGCACATTTCGCTACACGCTCGACGCTAAGATGGAGGGTTTCCGGAAACTGAGGGAGGGGAAGGTGAGGGTGAGGGAAGGAAATTTAGCCAAAGGGAAGGGAAGGCATGTTGTTCAGTGCCAAAATTTAAATGCATCGTTACTCACGCGCTCAAATCACGTAATTCCAATCGCTCGTGAACATAAACGAAAAAATGGTATAAATAACAGGAGCACACTATTCCAAAAACGCGCAAACACAACAAATGTAAAACGCACTAACAGAACACACATAAAACGTGCTAACACAACACACGTAAAATGCGCTAACACAACACACGTAAAAGGTGCAAACAAAACACACATAAAACACGCTAACACCACACACATAAAACGCGCTAACACCACACACGTAAAATGCTCTAACAAAACACACGTAAAATGCGCTAACACAACACACGTAAAACGCGCTAACAGAACACACGTGTGTTTTGCGAAAATTTAATTGCATCGTTACTCACTCATTCAAATCACGTAATTCCAATCGCTCGTGAACATAAATTTAAAAATGGTAAAAATAACAGGCGCACAATATTCCAAAAACGCGCAAACACAACACACGTAAAACACGCGAACAAAACACATGCAAAACGCACTAACAGAACACGTAAAACGTGCTAACACCACACACATAAAACGCGCTAACACAACACACGTAAAACACGCTAACACAACACACGTAAAATGCGCTAACACAACACACATAAAACGCGCTAACAGAACACACGTAAAATGCGCTAACAGAACACACGTAAAACGCGCTAACAGAGCACACGTAAAATGCGCTAACCCAACACATGTAAATCGCGCTAACACAACACACGTAAAACGCTCCGACACAACACACGTAAAACGCGCTAACACAACACACGTAAAATGCGTCAACACAACACACGTAAAACGCACTAACACACCACACGTAAAACGCGCCAACACAACACACGTAAAGCGCGCTAACAGAACACATGTAAAAAGGGCTAACAGAACACATGTAAAATGCGCTAACAGAACACACGTGAAACACGCTAACAGAACACACGCAAAACGAGCAAACAGAACACACGTTAAACGCGCAAACAGAACACACATAAAACGCGCTAACAGAACACAGTCATGTAAAACGCGCTAACAGAACACATAAAATGCGCTAACAGAACACATGTAAAATGCGCTAACAAAACACACATAAGATGCGCTAACAGAACACACGTAAAACGCGCTAACAGAACACACGTAAACACGCACTAAAAGAACACACGTAAAACGAGCTAACAGAACACACGTAAAACGAGCAAACAGAACACACGTTAAACGCGAGCTCACAGTACTGGAACTGGAACGTATGCCATTAAAAATGTTGTGACATCACACTCAATATAATGGTAGTTTGTTTTTATGCCTCCTTTGACGATGTCACCGTAGCCATTATGTTTTCAGGTTGTCCGTCCATCTGTCCGTCCATCTGTGATAGGTTTTCGTTACCGTAATAACTTGGGAACGGCTGAAGGGATATTAGTCAAACAGGTACAGTGCATTCAGAAAGTATTCAGACCCCTTCACTTTTTTCACATTTTGTTATGTTGCAGCCTTATGCTGAAATCGTTTAAATTCATCTTTTCCCTCATCAATCTACACTCAATACCCCAATACCCCAATACCCCATAATGACAAAGAGAAAACAGGATTTTAGAAAGTTTTGCAAATTTATGAAAAAGCAAAAACTGAAATATCACATTGACATAAGTATTCATACCCTTTGCTATGACACTTGAAATTTAGCTCAGGTGCCTCCCATTTCTCTTGATCATCTTTGAGATGTTTCCACACCTTGATTGGAGTCCACCTGTGGTAAATTCAATTGATTGGACATGATTTGGAAAGGCACACACCTGTCTATATAAGGTCTCACAGCTGACAATGCATATCAGAGCAAAAACCAAGCCATGAGGTCGAAGGAACTGCCTGCAGAGCTCAGAGACAGGATTGTGTCGAGGCACAGATCTGGGGAAGCCTACAAAAAGAAGTTTGGAACAACCAGGACTCTTCCTAGACCTCGACACACGGCCATACTGAGCAATCGCGGGAGAAGGGCCTTGGTAAGAGAGATGACCAAGAACCCTATGGTCACTCTGGCTAAGGTCCAAAGATCCTGCATGGAGATGGGAGAAACTTCCAGAAGGACAACCATCACTGCAACACTCCAAACGGGCTTTCATTTGTCTTTAAATCTACAGGCTAGATCTGTAGAATTTTTACTGCTAATTATTATGTGATAGGTCACGTGGTATGGGCGCCATCTTATTTTTCATGTAAAACACGAAAAACACTTTTTCTCCGAAATGGCTGAACAGATCAAGCCCAAACTTTGCATACATGATCTTCCATGCCGAAGAAAAAGTTCAGTGATCATGACGTCATAGGTCACATGGTTTAGGATTTGTGACGTTTTGAACCATAAACTTTTAAAACCTATCAACTCCCTTATTTTTGAAAATATCGAGTGGAAACTTTACACATATATTCCCCATGTCGGGAAGATCAACTGTTCTTTTGGAATTTGTGTCAAGTCGTATGGTTTGGCAGCAGTGAATGATTGAACTATAATCTTAAAAACCTTTTATCTCCTGAACCGCTGCATTGATTGACCTGAAACTTTAATGTAATATGGCTGTTATCAAAGGGAATAAGTGTTTAAAATTTCAACATGATTTGTTGTACGGTTTGAGTTCTGGCTTGGAAGCCAGAAGTTGTAATTGTTGGAAGAAGAAGAAACCCTGCAGTTTTCTTCACAGTCCATGTGAATGATTGTGCCACTGCCATTTTCGGGTTTTCATTTTCGTTTTCATTTTTTCCCTGCAGTCATTAATCATTTTCTCTGCAGTCGTTAATCCATGCATGTCCACGAAATGGTTCGAGACACGTTTAAGTACCAAAACGGCCACCAGTAGGCCATCTTTGATTTGATCTCAAAAAGAAATGACGTGCATATGTAAGCCATAATTTATTATCTGTGTGCCATATTTGAACAAGTTCGGTTAATGCATATCTGAGAAATGGTTGAGGACGTGTTCAATATCAGGTTTTTTTTTACAACTAAAATGGCCGCCTGTCGGCCATCTTTGATCCTATCGTGAAACAAAACGATGTGCATATGTATACTATCATGTATTGTCTTTGTGCCAAGTATGAACAAAATCGGTCCATCCATCTCAGATATGGTCGAGGACGCACGCACGCACACATGGACAGACGTACGGACGAGACCCAATCCATAAGCCCTCGTTTTGGACCAAGTCCAACTGGGGCTAATAATCTGGGTTCGAAAGTGTTTGATCCCTCCACTGATCTAGTGTTGGTGAAGATGTTCATCAATCTCCTCCTGCCATTGCTGTTACTCTTGTCATATGGAGCGTTTACCTTTACTCAATTTTCCTTCCCCATGAAGTCCAGTTTTAAAGTACAATCCTCCTTCTTCTTCGAGCCTATTGCAATGGAATTCATCCAAGACCTCGTTCACAGAAGTGAGGCTTTATTGAAATCGATTCACACAAGTCCTCGGCACACAAGCAATTAACGTATTAGTTATTGAATCGTATAAAGTTTAAGTACAAAGTTAACTCAAGCATAGTATAAAGACCAAGCCATCGATCTGGTCTTACCAATATGAATGCAGCGCAGACCAGAACATGGTGCCTTCAGAACGTGTAATTCTCTCCTCACACACAAAGAGCGCTCGACTATATATCCAGTATGCACTAGATCACCACACCCCAGAATCCCCCTCTTCTTCTTCTTCTTCAGTTTCACTCCACCTATTTATGCCTATTGTAGGACAAAGCCCTAACTCAACAATTGTTGAGCGGTGTTTGGCATGCCATGCTTGCCAAGTGCAGGTAAGTGAGAAAGTTATCGCCGGCATTTGTAATTTAACCAAGTGGTAACTTGCTACTCTTCACGAAAGACACGGGGATCTTTAACTTGCCAACTAATGCAAACAGACAGGACAGCCAGCTTAACATCCATCCTAAGGATGGCACACTTTGTGATGAAACGCCTTGTATGCAAAGCACAAATCGGACAGTTTTGTCAGATCAGACAGGGTGAATCATCAATGTATGTGTCGTCTGCCACCCGTCTGCAGCATTTGTTGGTGGACAAATTCAAAATTCCTATTCTAACCAGCAGGGGGCACTGCATCAGTGGCACAGCCACGAACGAAGATGTCAGATCAGGAACCAAACTCACACGAAGCTCAAAGGTAAATGCCTGATCTCGGCACCACCTTGTCCGACCGAGATGATGGGGGGAATTTACAGGTGAAGATTCCATGGTTTGAATAATCATTTTCATTAAACTGGCAGCGGATTGTACTAAAAGGTGGGAATTTACCGTGAAATGTACAACAAACACTTCTTTACTTGATCTTCAGTTCCTATCAATTCTAACCTTAATTTATCGAAATACCTAAAGGTGTTTTCGATGCTGGTAGTTTCATTTTATTGTCAGTTTTCGAATGCAAACCACACCATGTCCAACATCATCCGGTGCTTTGTGGTATCACTATCGGTGCACTTGTTTTCATTTGTTTTCTTCTTTGTTTTCCTCCTGATTCCAGATTTTCATCCCTGGAAGTTGTTGATAATTTCCTTTGTGAAGGAAAGTGCAAAAGGTTTCCTTGGATCTGAGAAGCTTTCCTTAATCGTATCCTCTTTGAACAAGAGTAAGAAATTGCAAGATTGAATCTTCCTGCAGTGGCCGTCAGCCCATCGGTAACGGGATTGTGGATGCAACTTGGTGCCAAAAGCTAAGTGCACTGAACAGATGTGTTTCTGGACAGTGAAAGCAGTTCCTTTTTATTCCAGGTGCTGCCATGACGATTGTGATGCCAAACGTTTTTACCTTCTAATCTCGGTTTTTTTCATTATTGGAGAGAGGTTGCGTACCTGCAGGGAATACGTACCCGCACAAGCAAAAAGTTCCTGCTCTGGGCATTCTGGATGTATGAAACTCTTTGAGGTGTCAGGGGACTCCGTTGGCGGTGTGCGTATGATTAGGCCGTTCCATCTGGACGTGTTACCCCCAAAAGGTCGGAATGAACCAAAATTAACATTCTGGTGTGGTGCCAGCCATGAGTGATGTGTCTCATGGCATCCCATTTGTCTGCCAATAACTTAAAGGAACCTGATCTTTAAGGAGTGCCAGGATGGTCCACCATCTGCCCACCAGGAACTTTAAGGAATCACAGGACTTTCCGCCGTTTCATCCCCTGTTTTCCTTTCCTCTTCTTTCAGTGCTTTATTTGAGGGTGTACCCAGCTTGTTCGCCCCCCCCCCCCCCCATGTTCACATTGTTCACTTGCTCATTGTTCCAACAAAAATTTCTCTATTATGTCCTTCCATCCTGCCATTGGGTATTCTTTGTGTTCTATTCTGTTATGTGTTCTAACTCTTCCAGGAGCCTCAACATTGTGTACAAAACCAAGTTCAGTCTCTCAAACTTCTGGGCATCTTCATCAGTGACAACAAACCCTGGGCAGACCAGATATCAAAGGTGGCCTTCAACCCCAGTTACAGACCGGGCATCCTCCATCGTGCAAAGTCCTTCCTTGAACTTACAAGGCCTTTGCCAGCAGTTCAATGGAGTACTGCTATCCAGTATGGCCTGGTGCATCCGTCTCTCCTGGATTCTATGGAATATAAAATAATCATTTCGTTGCTTTCATATTGAAATGAAATGCTGTACAGAATATAATTATTCAAAACCCCATTGCTCTTGAGAGTTTATTTCGTTGGAACATGGGCAAATGCCTGACATAAAGTGGCCCTGATTTTCATTGAGGGGAGGGGTCTGGAGAGCCCAACTGCAACACCCTCCCTCGGTGAATAAAACCACCGAGCAAATCGACCCCACTTAGCTATATTGGTCTTTAAAACCTTTTTTTAAAGGGCGCAAGTAGATTAGGCACTGGACACCAGCTCCAGATTTCCACTTCAATCACTACTCTAATATTCACAATTTTCACAAACGTTCCACGTTGATAGTAACCTGGAAAATGAAGTTAAAGCATACAATGTTATTGTTGCCCCAGCCAAAGATGGCCATTGTCCGTTGTTGTATCCAAGTGCACTTTTGGAAAGAGTCGGGTGAAGGTCTGGATGCAGATCCGGCCTATTCGTTTTGTTCTGCACGTGAATGTGAATTTGTTGTCGGTGTTGTAGCTGAAACCAACACAGCTACTACACTCTGCTAGAACAAGCAGTGTAAAGGTAAATAGCACCTGTGGGTAGGGTCTTGGTTGCAATTGCGAAGCCTGGGAGAGAGCGGGGTGAAGCTGCATTGGTCAGTGGTGCCCACGACGCACACGTTTCATCCAGGTCCTGAGCTGTTGGTAATTGCAGAATGGGCAACAGGACTCAGGCAAGAGAGCCCCCTGGTCAAGTGGAATGATTTGCTTCTAGAAGTGGAAGGTGTATGGTACCACCAAGACCATGCGAGATCAGGCCATCCCTCCAAACTGGATGACCAAACAAGGTGGAGACTGATTAGAGAGGCCAACAAGAGGCCAATGGCAACTTTGAAAGAGCTACAGGCATTTATGGCAAAGACTGATCACTGTGTGCATGAAACAACAATTTCACAAACACTCCAGAAGTCTGGCTTGTAAGGTAGGGTTACAAGAAGGAAACCATTACTCAAAAAATCTCACCTTGAGTCCCGTATGAAGTATGCAAAAAAACACCAGAGATTCCGAAGACATGTGGCAAAAAGTTTTGTGGTCTGACGAAACAAAGATGGAACTTTTTGGCCTAAATGCAAAACGTTACGTTTGTGCAAACCCAACACAGCACATCACCCAAAGAACACCATCCCTACTGTGAAGCATGGTGGCAGCATCATGTTATGGGGATGGTTCTCATCAGCAGGGACTGGGGCACTTGTCAGTGTAGAAGGGAAAATGGATGGAGCAAAATACAGAAAAATCATCGAGGAAAACCTGCTGCCCTCTCCAAGAAAGCTGAAATTGGGATGGAGTTCACCTTTCAGCCTAACAACGACCTGAAGCACACAGTCAAAGCTACACTGGAGGGGCTAAGGAACAAAAAGATAAATGTCCTTGAGTGGCCTAGTCAGATCCCCGACCTAAATCCAATCGAAAATCTGTGGCATTACTTGAAGATTCCTGTCCATCAACGCTCCACATGCAACTTCACTGAGCTTTTTTTTTTTTTTTTTTTTTTTTGTATACAAGATCGAGGCTCGTGAAAGAGCGAACATTAATCACACAGAAAGACAAACCGACACATAAAACATATAACATCGGGAGCGGTAGACAAGATGGGGGAGAGAGGGGGAAGGACACAAACACAACATTTGAGAGCAGGGACCGAGAGACATGGAGACATCGAGAGATCTGAGAGAGGGCGAGGGCTTTGGGGGGGGGGGCATGGGAAGGGGGCGGTGAGAGAGGTATAAAACATATGGACACTGCCAGGACTTCCAGGAAAGAAGTTGGAATTTCAAACAAGGTGGATCTGGGGTGAATTAGCGGGGGTAGAAAAGATCAAGGTTTTGGATGGGGGAAGATAAGAGATGGTGGTGAACAGCTGTTTTAAAGACCTGGAGGGAGGAGTGGGATTGAAGGGAGTGAGGGAGTTTGTTCCAGAGGCGGGAGAAAAGAGGAATGAAAGAGTGAAGGTGAGCAGAGAGCCGAGATTTCGGCAGTTTAACCATCAGAGGGTTGCTGGCAGATCTTGTGCGACCTGTAGGAATATTTGGGGGACAGAGCACAGAGAGAGCTGGGGGTGCAAGGCCGGAGAGGAGTCGGTAGAAGACAGAAAGACCACCTACCTGCCTGCGGTGAGTGAGTGAAAGGCCATCAGAGATAGCTTCATCGCGGGAGATTCCAATAATTCTGAAAGCTTTGGTTTCAACAGCGTGAAGCCGAGCTAGGTGTGAGGCAGGAGCACCGGCCCATAGGGGAGAACAGTATTCCATTGAGCTGCGGATGAAAGCCTTGTATGTGGTGAGGAGCTCAGGTGTGCCGAGGAAGGACTTCGCACGACGGAGGATGCCCAGTCGGCGACTGGCTTTGGAGGCCAGCTTGGAAATGTGGTTTTCCCAAGAAAGATCATGGCAGATAGTGAGACCCAAAATCTTGAGCGACAGAACTTCTTGGAGAGGATTGTTGAGAAAGTAGATGGGAGGGTTGTCCAGTCGATCTTTTCGGAGAGACATAGTAAGAGTGTGAGATTTGTCAGGATTGAAAGACATGTTCCACTTGTTTGACCAGTCTGTGATTTTGTCCAGGTCTTCAGAGAGTGAGGAGGCAGCAGACTGCCGATCTGAGGGAAGAGGAATGGAGCGGCAGAGAGTGGAGTCATCAGCAAAGAGATAGAGAGGATTTTCGAGAGAGTCAGAGAGATCATTGATGAAGACCAGAAAAAGCACGGGGCCCAGAACACTGCCTTGGGGAACTCCAGCCTGAACAGGAAGAGGAGATGAGAGAAACCCATTCAGGGCCACACGTTGATAACGACTAGAGAGGAAGTCCGCCAGCCATGCGTGGAGATTTCCATGGATACCAAAGGAGGAGAGTTTGGTGAGCAGAGCGGGGTGCCAGACCGTGTCAAAGGCACGTGATATGTCGAGGGAGACAGCTCTAATTTCCTGTTTGGCATTGAGGACCTCCATCCATTGTTGAGACAGCAGAAGCAGCATGTCCAGAGTAGAGTGACCTGGTCTGAAACCAAATTGATGATCAGAGATCAAGCCATTGGAGAAGAGGAAAGATTTCATATCCGAAGCAATGATGGATTCCATGACTTTGCTGATAATTGGGAGAAGGCTGATTGGTCTGTAGTTGCTAGGATCTGTTTTTGCACCTTTTTTGTGCAAAGCGGTGATGTTGGCTGATTTCCAAGCAGATGGCAGTTGACCTTGAGCAAAAGAGAGGGTGAAGAGAACAGAGAGAGGGTGAGATAGAGCAGCAGAGCAGGATTTTAGGACCCGTGGGCTGATGCCGTCGGGTCCAGTTGCAGAATCAGAGTCGAGGGTTGACAGAAACTTTTCCACCTTGTCAGGAGGAAAGGACACGGAGTCCAGGAGCAGCAGGGTACGACTGGGTATGGTGGGTACAGAGAGGGATGGGTTTGGGACACAAGATTTAGAGGCAAACACAGAGTTGAGGCATTCAGCTTTTTCACGTGCGGAGTCAGCTGTGTAGCCGTTTGAGGTAAGGGAGGGGATGGAGGGGGAACAAACACCAGAAACGGATTTGACCAGACGCCACCAGGATTTGGAAGAGGGAGACAGATAAGAGAGTTCGGTCTTGAGAACGGAGAGATATTGTTTCCTGGCTCTCCTGAGGGTGGACACACACTTGTTTCGGGCTTTGTGAAAGGAAATGAGATTTCCTTCCGTTGGATTTGCTTTCTAGGAGACGAAGGCAAGTTGTTTCTGGGCAACAGCCTCACCACAAGATTCCGTGTACCATGGACGGGAGGAAGGGTATGACAACTGAAGACGAGATGGGATAAATCTGTGCATGAGAGAGAGCAATTTACTTTGGAAGAATTCCCAGGATGAGTTGATGTCAGAGGTGGTAGAGATGGGAGACCAGTCCAGATGATTGATGGCTGCTTGAAGACCGTGCCAGTTGGCCTGAGTGAAATGCCAGACTCGTCGACGCTGAGCAGGCTCCCTGAGGATGGTCAGAGAGATGTCCACTTTAACAAGGACATGATCAGATGATCCGATCGGAGCAGAAGAAGAGCAGCAGACATTTTCAGGGAAGTTAGTCATAACCAAGTCCAGAAGAGAAGATGTTCCGTTGACTGAGATCCGGGTCGGGAAATTGACAGATTGTGTCAGTCCCAGTGAGTCGCAGAAGTCCTTTGCTGAAGAGCCATGGCTGGTGAGAGAGGTACCCACACCCAGCCAACTGGCATGGTGACTATTGAAATCACCACATATGAGGAAGAGAGAGTTGGGATGAGTAGATAGAAGTTGGTCCATATCATCAGACAGCGAGATGTAGATGGAGTCATCACTGTTTGGTGGACGGTACAACACACATATGAACAAGAGGTGGGAGCGAAGGGGAAGCCGTAGCCAGAGGTATTCCTGGGGGTGAGGTGGAGAGAGTGCAGTGCAGGGCGAGTGAGGAAGAGAGTTTTTGATAAAGATAGCAACCCCGCCTCCAGGACGAGGCTCAGGTCTATCATACCGGAGGAGGGAGTAGCCCGGGAGAGATACTATGGAATCAGAGACATCATAAAGGAGGAAAGTTTCTGTTAAGCAGATCACGTCTGGTTTGACAGAAGCAACCTGTATGGAGAGATCAGTTAAGTTTGAACGAAGGCCCCGGATGTTTGAGGTCCATACCGTTAATGAAGAGGAAGGGGGAGCATCAGATACAGAACAGGGGGGAGGAGGGGTAGGGTAAGATGTGGAAGAGGTGGAAGAGATAGGGAGAGCTGTTGAAGGTGTGTCAGAGATTTCAGAATAGCTCGGAGAAAGGGAAGGATGGGGCGGACAAAAGGTTTGATGGTGATTGGGTGAGCCACAATGAGGTGTTATTTGAGGAGGGGGAAGAGCGAGGCAGAAGGTTGGGGGAGATGGAGGTGAGAGTTTGAAGGGGGAAGAAGCGGGGAGGACGCTTTGAGGAGGGGGAGTGAGAGGGGGGAAATTGAGAAGCAATGAGGGTGGGGAGATTTGAAGGGGAGGGGTGAGGGGGGAGTTTGGGAGGGAAGGGACAAGGGGAGGGATTTGAAAGGGATGGGATATGGGGGAGATTTGGAGGGGAGGGGTGAGGCAGGAGTCTAGGAGGGGAGGGGCGAGGGGGCGTCTTGGCGGGGAGGGGTGAGGGGGTAGTTTAGGAGGGAGGGGGCAAGGGGGGAGATTTGAAAGGGATGGGTGATGGGGAAGATTTGGAGGGGAGGGGTGATGGGGAAGATTTGGAGGGGAGGGGTTATGGGGAAGATTTGGAGGGGAGGGGTGAGATTGGATTTTTGAAAGTGTACGATTTATGGGAAACGAACATTTATTGCAAAATGAGTTTCTTGTGACCTTCGAGTTAAAAATACGTTTAAGGACGCTGGATGGAGGATGGAGTGCAGGAGAGTTTAGGGAATGTAGAAAAAAGGCACTATAGGAGATGGATATTTTTTTTGGGATGAATTGATTTGGTGAGCAAGTCGAAAGCAGCCTTTTAAAGAAGAAGAAGAAAAAGGTGTTATAAAATATGACGGAATACATAACTTGAGGGGAAAGTGTAAACATTGAAGGTTAATGAGTGAAAACTATCTGGGGAAATGGGGGAGAAACACGTGGTCGAAGAACGAACGAACGAATAAGAATGAATAAACGAATGAGAACAGAGAAGGAAATGTTTTGTTTTTTTTTGTTTGTTTGTTTTTTTTTGAGTTGAGATTTACACAAGGAAGTAGGCTATGGGTGAAAAGCCTGGGAATACAGAGAACGAAAGTTATTGGATCACAAACGACGGACCGCTGAGAGAAAAACAAAGCCTCAAGGTTGTACAGTGCACACTGTACAAGGCCTCAAGACACGACACGGCAAACAGACGATCAATTTATGAAAGATAAACACCGAGAAACAACCAAAGTTGCACACAATAACTTCACACACCGAAAGATAAATACAGTTTCGACAAAATACAATTGTGAACAGACTTAACTTCGAAAAACGTGGAGACCGTGTGGAGCTTCGAAAATCCCTCCCACCGTCCAGAGCTTGAACAGTTTTGTACAAAAGAATTGGCAAATATTGCCCAAATCAAGGTGTGAAAAGTTGGGAGAGACCGATCCCAACAGGCTCAAAGGTGTAATTGCTGTCAAAGGTGCTTCCACCAAGTATTAACTCAGGGATGTGGACACGTATCCAATCAATATATTATCGTTTTGTATTTTTAATCAATTTTCTGAAATTTGTAGAATTTTTTGTTTTTCACTTGGAGGTTGTGGGTTCCGATGTGTAAATAATGGTGGAAAAAGTCTGATTTAATGCAATTTAATTCCAGGCTATATGGTAACAAAAGGTGAAAATTTTGAAAGGGGGTGTAGACTTTCCATAGGTACTGTATGTGGCCAAACAATCGGGATCAAAGCTTGTCCCAAATTTTGGGTACGTTGATACGTTGGACACTTTGTGGAGCGATATTATAACAAAATACAGGTTTATAGGCAACACAGACCGGTATGAACTGAATTGCCGAATAAAGCATGGTCCAGGCAAGCATGGTCCAGACGTGAGACAAACGTTTTACCATTTTACATCCAGACAGTAAATAATCTCATATTTACTCAACGTTTTTACATCCTGGGAGACGTGAAGGCATGGAAAAGTTTGGATGCCAACAACAAGATGACGTTTGGCACTGGGTCAGGATGTGGCTTCTTTTGTAAAGAATGGTTATGATGTTGGACGAGAAAAGGTAGACGTGTAATACATCAATGGTATTGACTCTTGTTGGCCGAACAGGTAGGCATGAGATTTAAAATGTTAACATCATACCTATGTGCCCTGCCAACATCATGCCTATGTGCCCTGCCAACATCATGCCTATGTTCCCTGCCAACATCATGCCTATGTGCCCTGCCAACATCATGCCTATGTGCCCTGCCAACATCATGCCTATGTGCCCTGCCAACATCATGCCTATGTTCCCTGCCAACATCATGCCTATGTGCCCTGCCAACATCATGCCTATGTGCCCTGCCAACATCATGCCCATGTGCCCTGCCAACATCATGCCTATGTGCCCTGCCAACATCATGCCCATGTGCCCTGCCAACATCATGCCTATGTGCCCTGCCAACATCATGCCCATGTGCCCTGCCAACATCATACCTATGTGCCCTGCCAACATCATGCTTATCTGCTCTGCCATCTCCTTCAATACTCTCGGATGCTTAACATCTTCTCCAATACTGGCAGGTGCTCGGCCCTCTCACTGATCTCACATGTACCCTCACCCCTACTCTCACACACTGGTGGTTCGGTCTTTGCCGCCCACACCCATGGCACACCACTGGGCACAGGCAGCTCGTGTGTGCGCTTCACTCCACACTGCGTGCACTTCGGCACACACACCCTCCCTGTAAGAGTCCCAATCCAGTCCCCTGTTACCTGGATTAGCTCCCCATTTACACCATTCCTGTGTGTATCCACGTACCTGTCGGCAATCGCTGGCTCCATCCGACGCTCGTGCCTCTCCTTCTGTACCTGGGGGGTTGCACCCACATCACACCTCACTGCCACAACACATTCTGGCACTTCTCCTTTTGCACATTTTATTTGTTCCTCTGGTGCTTTTTGGGAATTTTATTATTTCCTATTTTATTATTTCCTTTCTTCGTTTCTGACGCTATTCCAAACCTCCGCACTAACTCTTCCTTTCTTTACCTGCGCCACCAAATGTGGATGGAGGTTTTGTTTTCACCCTTGTTTATCTGTTTGTTTGTTTGTAAGCAGGATATCTCAAAAAATTATGCACGGATTTGGACGAAACTTGGTGGACAGGTTGGGTGTCTGACAAGGACAAAATGGTGAGATCTTGGTGAAGATCCAGATCTGGATCTGGACATGAGAATGGTTTAAGTGATTCTTCATCATTGAGAGATTGGTCTAAAAAACGATATATAGCATGATATTTCAAAAACTTGTGGATGATTTATGACACAACTTCGTGGATTAGTGGGGTTACTTTCAGCAGCCCCATATATTTTGTGGAGAACTAAGTTTGAGAGTGGATTTATGTACCTTGGGATACAACCTTTAAATTTAGCATCTAAACATTTTGAGAAATGATGGGGAGCGGCCGCTAAGGGGCGATTTCCAAAATGTCTGCCATGAGTGTACTGAGTATATTGGTGTTTTGTTCACAGAGTCGACCCAATGAGTGTATGATTTGTTTTTTTTATGTTTTTTGTCCGGAACAAGGGTTTCTTTCTGGTATAGCACTTGTTCAATACACAAAAAAAAATTATTTCAATTTTAAATTAATAAAAAAACTGACTTGCTATTAATTTAGATTTGAGGGGCCTGTTGTTCCCCTTGGGTCCAAATTCCACTCCTGCACACAAATGTAATGGTTGTACAGGTCTTTACAGAACAGGCGTTCACTTGGCGTAGAGGAGGTGGAGGTCACGTGTCCACCTTCATTTTGCATACATCCCTTCAGTCAAGACCATCGCCATCAGCAATTAGCCATCAGCAATTTTCCGTCAGCAATTAGCCGTCAGCCATTATCCATCAGCAATTATCCATCTGCAATTAGCTGTCAGCAATTATCCATCAGCAATTATCCATCAGCAATTATCCATCTGCAATTAGCTGTCAGCAATTACCCATCAGCAATTACCCATCAGCAATTATCCATCAGCAATTAGCAGGCATCAATTAACCATCAGCAATTATCCATCAACAATTATCCATCAACAATTTATCCATCAACAATTAGCTGTCAGCAATTATCCATCAGCAATTAACCATCAGCAATTATCCATCAACAATTATCCATCAGCAATTATCCATCAGCAGTTATCCATCAGCAGTTATCCATGAACAATTATCCGTCAGCAATTATCCGTCAGCAATTATCCGTCAGAAATTATCCGTCAGAAATTATCCGTCAGCAATTATCCAACAGCAGTTATCCATCAGCAGTTATCCATGAACAATTATCCGTCAGCAATTATCCATCAGCAATTATCCGTCAGAAATTATCCGTCAGCAATTATCCAACAGCAATTTTCCCCATGGTTGTTTCTTTTGTTTTGCTGCGTCCTGGTCCGTTCAGTGCTCTCATTCTTTGACAAACTTTGACTTTGTTAACAAAAAATAGGACTGTGGGTGCTGAAGCTCACGTGTATCAGGAGCAAGTCACTCAACCCCCCCCCCCCCCCCCCCCAGAGATCGTTCAAGCGATAATGACTGAAGTGTTTACTCACTCATTTACCCACTCACTCACTCGCTCACTCACTGACCAACGACGACTGTTTCATCGAAAACGAATAACCTCACCGGATTAAACTTCAGTTGAGCTAAAAATAAGAAATATTGTGTGTTTTTGTGTGTGTATGTGCCGTTGGGTGTGTGTGTGTGGATGTGTGTGTGTGTGTGGATGTGTGGATGTGTGGATGTGTGTGTGTGTGTGTGTGTGTGTGTGTGTGTGTGTGTGTGTGTGTGTGTGTGGATGTGTGTGTGTGGATGTGTGTGTGTGTGTGTGGATGTGTGTGTGTGGGATGTGCGTGTGTGGGATGTGCGTGTGTATGGGGATGTGCGTGTGGATGTGTGTGTGTGTGTGTGTGTGTGTGTGTGTGTGTGTGTGTGTGTGTGTGTCTGTGTGTGTATGGGGATGTGTTTGTGTGTATGGGGATGTGTGTGTGTGTGTGTGTGTATAGGCATGTTTGTGTGTATGGGGATGTGTGTGTCTGCATGTGTGTGTATGGGGATGTGTGTGTATATGGGGATGTGTGCATGTGTATTGGGATGTGTGTGTGTGTGTGTGTCTGTGTGTGTGTGTGTATAGGGGTGTGTGTGTGTGTGTGTGTGTGTGTGTGTGTGTGTGTGTGTGTGTGTGTGTGTGTGTGTGTGTGTGTGTGTGTGTGTGTGGATGTGTGTGTGTGGATGTGCATGTGTTTGGGGATGTGTATGTGTATGGGGATGTGCATGTGTATGGGGATGTGCATGTGTATGGCGATGTGCGTGTGTGTGTGTGGATGTGTTTGTGTATGGGAATGTGTGTGTGTTTATGGGGATGTGTGTGTGTTTATGGGGATGTGTGTGTGTATGGGGATGTGCGTGTGGTTATGGTGATGTGCGTGTGTTTATGTGGATGTGTGTGTGTGTGTGTTTATGTGGATGTGTGTGTGTTTATGGGGATGTGTGTGTGTGTGTGTGTGTGTGTGTGTGTGTGTGTGTGTGTGTGTGTGTATGTATATATATATATGGGGATGTGTGTCTCTGGGGATGTGTGTCTCTGGGGATGTGTGTGGATGTGCGTGTGTATGGGGAAGTACGTGTGTGGATGTGTGTCGTGTGTGTGGGGATGTGCGTGCATATGGGGATGTGCATGTGTATGGGTGTGGGTGTGTGTGTGTGTTTGTGTGTTTGTGTCGTGTGTGTGGGGATGTGCGTGCATATGGGGATGTGCATGTGTATGGGTGTGGGTGTGTGTGTGTGTTTGTGTGTTTGTGTCCACGCTCAATCCACGCTCAAGTGTGTGTGTGTGTGTGTGTGTGTGTGTGTGTGTGTGTGTGTTGTTACGTGCTCCTCCCCGAACCCCGGTCACGGTGCACCTCCGAGCCCCGAGAGGAGTCACGGCAGAAAGATGTGTTATTCTGTATGTCAAAGATCAATGGTGAAACCACACCAATTGTTGCCAACAAACAAGTATTGTATTAAGGTCACACAAGAATAACAGTACAATAACAATATTAATCAATTGTACAACCAATATATCATTCCTATGATGGTACCATCAGTTTCGTACAATATAACTCACTGTGCTCCAAGTGAGCGAAAATAACATTCCCAATGTCTCTGTCCCAGCTTCAAACCAAAGTCAATCCACGCTCAAGTAATCGTCAGATCGATGTTGTATCGAGACCAGAATCCCGCTCGGTTGACATTCACACTGCCAAAGATAGGCAAAAGTGTCCTCAAGAGGCGGCTGGGAAGTCACACCTTCGGGTATGGACGTTCAATGGCTCCCAATCGACGAAACGCAAATTTCGCACTCAAAATCCACGTTACACACACACATCAGGTTAACGGCTGGATGTGTTGAAATGGTTGAAGTGACGTGAGAAACCTGGAGCAATGCGAAATCAGGCGCGAGGTAAAATGGCCAACGGTCCGTTCTCGAGACGTAACGGCACTCCAATGATTCTCTTCGGAATCAACCGCAAAACCTGTCATGCAGGTTTATCTGTCACAGCGATAACAACTCTGTCGCAGGAATCCCTTTCCCAGGAAACCCCAAAGTTCACTCGTGACCCTCGTTCGCCAGCGTTTGCTCAAAACCTCAACGTAGCTTGGCTCCTTCTCCGACCTCACTTGCTCCGCCTCCTTTTTCCTCTTTCTTCTTCCTCTTCTTCTCCCCCCGGTTCCCGATCCGGTTTCTGGTTTCTTTTAAAACACTAACTTTTTTTACCTTTTGAAAACAGCTATCTCCAATTCACTTAAACGATAACAATAATATAGGTTTTCCCGCTCAATTTCATACTTTTTTCACTCAATTTCGTTTACGAGCTATCAATTTCACGCATAAACCGATAACGGAACATTGTGTGCATTCAATTACACAATCGGAGCATCCAAATTCGTTAAGGAGCAATCAAATTGAGAATGCATATTTGAGCGTTCAATTTCACATGGATTCTCTGACACTTGCGTTTCGTGCAAACGATTTCATTTTTAAGCAAACATTTTCCTGTTAAGTGCAATCAATTTCAAGACTTGCAGACATTCATTCCCTAGCACAAGATGTTCAGATAATCGTTTGATGCATTTATTGACATGGAGTTTATTGTAACTTTTAGAGTAACGTTTGCGGTGTGTGTGTGTGTGTGTGTGTGTGTGTGTATTTTGTACTTTTCCGCTTCACTTCCCCGCTTCGTAACCCTTGCACCGCTTCAAACACACAAACAGCACTTCTCCCTCACTTCCGCAAGAATACAAAAGAGAGAAGTGGAGAAATTACATTGTGTCAAAGAAGTGTGGGGATTTATTCCATGCATCATGTATACATTAATACCCATGTATGTATAAGTTCAACAACCGTTGATAACAAAACAAAGCTATGTTACACTTTTTTCTCCATTTTTTTACCAGTCACACACAAAAACATGTACACTTCCTTAAACATAGTAGATCATGAGTTACACTGTAATGTAAATTAAAAAAAACAGTTCTGTACAATCAGTAGGCTAGCGTCATCATCAGATAAGATTTAACCTTCGATTTCCTGACGAGCCAGGCACCTTGGCATGTACACCTGCGAATGGCGATGCCATTGAGTACACTTCTCTTGCGTGATGAGCAAGTATTTACTAACCTTTTCAATTCAATGTACTTATTTAAAATATGGTTGCTCATTCGTGAATATGAATGACCGAAGCGATACCGACGACAGCTGAAAACAGCTGCGGATGAATTTGGATGCTCCTTGAAGACTTATGCTCGTAATTAACATTTGAATGACGATTTTTAAATATTGAACGCTCGGAGTGGGAATTTGGTTGACCATATTAAAAAATTGAATGCTTGTTTTCATTGGCGAGCACATAACACATTAGATTGAACGCTCTACTTATGAAATTGATTGAAAAAAATATGAAATTGAGTGGGAAAACCTATAGTACATGCACCCAAAAATGTTTACAGTGGATGAGAACCACAACAATGGAAGTGACAAATCCGTAACAGTGTGTATGGGGATCTGTGTGTGTGGATGTATGTGTGTGTGGATGTGTGTGTGTGTGTGTGTGTGTGTGTGTGTGTGTGTGTGTGTGTGTGTGTGTGTGTGTGTGTGTGTGTGTGTGTGTGTGTGTGTGTGTGTGTGTGTGTGTGGATGTGTGTGTGTTTGGGGATGTGCACGTGTATGGGTATGTGCGTGTGTGTGTGGATGTGCGTGTGTATGGGGATGTGTGTGTGTATGGGGATGTGTGTGTGTATGGGGATGTGTGTGTATGGGAATGTGTGTGTGTATGGGGATGTGTGTGTGTATGGGAATGTGTGTGTGTGTATGGGGATGTGTGTGTGTTTATGGGGATGTGTGTGTGTTTATGGGGATGTGTGTGTGTATGGGGATGTGTGTGTGTGTATGGGGATGTGTGTGTGTATGGGGATGTGTGTGTGTATGGGGATGTGTGTGTGTGTGTATGGGGATGAGTGTGTATGGGGATGTGTGTGTGTATGGGGATGTGTGTGTGTATGTGTGTGTGTGTGTGTGTATGAGGATGTGTGTGTGTGTGCATGTGTATGAAGATGTGTGTGTGTGTGTGTGTGTGTGTGTGTGTGTGTGTGTGTGTGTGTGTGTGTGTGTGTGGGGGGGGGGATGTGTGTGTGTGTGTGTGTGTGTGTGTATGGGAATGTGTGTGTGTGCATCTGTATGACGATGTGTGTGTGTGCATGTGTATGGGGATGTGTGTGTGTATGGGAATGTGTGTGTGCATGAGGATGTGCATGTGTGTGTGTGTGTGTGTGTGTGTGTGTGTGTATGGGGACGTGTGTGTGTGTGTGTGTGTGTGTGTGTGTGTGTGTGTGTGTGTGTGTGTGTGTGTGTGTGTATGGGGATGTGTGTGTGTGGAGATGTGTGTGTGTGGATGGGGGTGTGCATGTGTATGAGGATGTGTGTGTGGCGATGCGTGTGTGTGTGTGTGTGTGTGTGTGTGTGTGTGTGTGTGTGTGTGTGTGTGTGTGTGTGTGTGTGTGTGTGTGTATGGGGATGAGTGTGTGTATGGGAATGAGTGTGTGTATGGGGATGTGTGTGTGTATGGGAATGTGTGTGTATGGGTGTGTGTGTGTGTATGAGGATGTGTGTGTGTGGGTGTGTGCGTGTGTATGAAGATGTGTGTGTGTGTGTGTGTGTGTGTGTCTGGGGGGGGGGTATGGGGATGTGTGTGTGTGTGTGTGTGTGTGTGTGTGTGTGTGTGTGTGTGTGTGTATGGGAATGTGTGTGTGCGTGTGTATGAGGATGTGTGTGTGTGCATGTGTATGAGGATGTGTGTCTATTGGGATGTGCATGTGTATGAGGATGCGTGTGTGTGTGTGTGTGTGTGTGTGTGTATGAGGATGTGCGTGTGTGCGTGTGTGTGTGTGTGTGTGTGTGTGTGTGTGTGGGAACGTGTGTGTGTGTGTGTGTGTGTGTATGGGGATGTGCGTGTGTATGAGGGTGTGTGTGTGTGTGTGTGTGTGTGTGTGTGTGTGTGTGTGTGCAGACGTGTGTGTATGGGAATGTACGTGTGTATGAGGATGTGTGTGTACGTGTGTGTACGTGTCTATGAGGATACGTGTCTATGTCTATGAGTGTCTTGTGTGTGTGTATCACTCAAGGAGTTTGAATTACTGGGAGGACGGAGAGAAATCTTATCCTTGCCGGCTAGTTCGACAACAAGTCAGAACTCTTGGGATATTGGTAAGCATGTAAGACTGGTTCCACCCTTTAATGAAAAGGAGGTAGGCAAGTTCTTTTTACACTTTGAGAAAGTGGCTCAGATGTTAAAATGGCCTCAGGAGTCATGGACTATGTTAGTACAAAGTGTTCTGGTGGGTAAAGCTCAAGATATCTATTCGACTTTACCGATTGACTAAAGTGCAGATTATGAGACAGTTAAACAATCCATTCTCAAAGCCGATGAATTGGTCCCCAAAGCTTACCGACAAAAATAACTAAAATGCCAGGAAGTAGGTAAGAGAATTGGACCCATGTAGAGTTTCCAGAGAGAAGGAAACTATGTTTGATAGGTGGTGTGACTCAAAAGAGATTGGGGAAGATTTTAACCATTTACAACAATTGATTTTGGTGGAAGAATTTAAACAGTGTGTCCACACGGAAATTAAAGTTAATTTGGATGAGAGAAAAGTACCTGAGTTGTATGAGGCAGCAACAGTGGCAGATGACTATGCCTTGACACACGATGGGGTTTCACAAACCTAACTTCCCTCCTCGAGGTAGCCAGGGGAGTTACATTAAATCAGCAAATTTGGAGAGCAAATTCTCATGGAGGCGGCCCAGAGATGAGTACCGAGCAATAGCTGGTACCCCAAATTTTAGTGATTAAAAGGCTAACTGCCCAAGGCAGACCTACACTCCAAGGGGCCCGAGGCAGACCATGGGATTTTCCTTCGGGCCGACTTGCGCTTTTTGCAAGAAACATGGGCATTGGATGTCCCAATGTTATGCCCTGAAAAGGAAAAATCAGGATTGGAGTCAGGCTAGTGCAACTCCGAATGTGTTGGCCAATGCGAGAAGTCGTCCTTGGAGGACAGTGACTTGTGAAGGTTCCTGTGCCAAACTAACTGCATCAGAGAACGATCTTGTCCAAGAGGGTTACAAACCTTTCATTTCCAAGGGGATTGTGTCACTGGATGGGGACTTAACTCACCAGAGACCTGTTAGGGTATTGAGGGACACCGGAGCACATCAATCTTTGATGCTTGAGGGCATTTTGCCATTGTCTGAAAAAACTGCAACTGGGGTTACTGTCCTCTTACAGGTGGTTGGTGGCTTCGTTAAAGCTCCTCTTCATGTGATCCCTTTAATGTCTGAGTTGGTGTCAGGACCGGTCATCGTAGGTTTATAAGCCACTCTTCCTGTGGAGGGAATTTCTTTTATTATCGGGAACGATTTGGCCGGTGGTCGAGTTTCAGGTAATCCGATTTGGTGGAAAAGCCCAGTATGGAAAATAACACAGCACAGTTAGAGCAGGAGATTCCGGGTATCTTTTCATCATGGGCAGTGACTCGTGCTATGGGTAGGAAGCGCTCTGAAGAGAATGAGAAGGAAGTTGATGTGGAATTGGTTTCCATAAAGATATTGGGGGAAAGGTCTGGGAGAAACGGTAGGAAAGGGAGTGACACCAAGGAACCTAATGATAAGGTTTCATCTGGACCAAAGTATAAAATGGAGTGTCCGTCGGAGATATCTGGGAACGAGGTTGAACAAACGGTGCTTGTCCGAAAGAGACTTGTTGAAGAACAACACGGAGATTCGGAGCTCCGGAGTTTGATTGGTAAAGCCATTACAGAGGAAGAGGCTATGAAGGTACCTGTTGGTTACTTCATGAAAGGGGAAATACTTATAAGAAAATGGAGACCACCAGAGGTACCAGCGAATGACGAGTGGAAAATCCATAACCAAATTGTGGTGCCACAGCCGTACCGGAAGGAGATATTGAGTTTGGCACACGATACACATTTGGCCGGGCACCTTGGAGTGAACAAGACATGTGAAATAATTCTGGCACATTTTTTCTGGCCAGGATTGCGACGTGATGTGGCGGAGTTCTGTAAATCTTGCCATTCTTGCCAGATGGTGGGCAAACATAATCATAAAACCCCTTCAGCGTCTTTAAAACAAATTCCAGCTTTTGAAGAAGCATTCATCCGGGTCATTATTGACTGTGTAGGTCCTTTACCTAAAACTAAGGCTGGACATCATTATGTGCTGACCATCATGTGCGCTTCCACGGTGTTCCCAGAAGCGGGGCGTCTTAGGAAAATTACTGCGGCAGTTATTGCAAAGGCCTTGATTAGAATTTTCACCCCGGTTGGCCTACCTAAGGTCATCCAGTCTGATCAGGGTTCCAAATTCAAGTCGAAGCTTTTTCAGCAAGTTGTACACCTGTTGGGAGTGAAGCAAGTGAGGTCAAGTACTTACCATCCTGAGAGCCATGGGGCCTTGGAAAGGTTTCACCAGACATTGAAGAATATGATCAGAACTTACTGCTTTTAAATGTGACAAGGATTGGGACGAGGGAATATCCTTATTGCTGTTTGCTACGAGGGAATCTGTTCAGGAGTCGTTAGGATTCAGTCCTTTTGAACTCGTGTTTGGACATGCAGTTTGAGGACCTTTGAAACTGGTGAAGGAACAGTGGCCACAGGAGGAGTCGCAGTCAACAGTGGTAGAGTATGTGTCAACGGTTAGGCACAGATTGGCTTAGGCCTGTGAAGTAGCGGGAGGAAACTTGAAATCAGCACAGGACAAAATGAAAGTGAGACATGAAAAGACTTCTCAGATAAGAAATTTCAGTCCCGAGGACCGAGTGCTTGTCTTGCTTCCAATTCCAGGTCAGCCACTACAGGCTAGGTATTTTGGTCCCGATGCAATCAAAAGGAGGGTTAATGAACCGGATTATGTGGTGACAACTCTGGACCGACGGAAAAAGCGGCAGCTGTGTCATGTCGACCGACTGAAGAAATATTATGAGAGGAACCCTGTGGGGAAAATGGTTCCTGTCTCACCTGTCGTGCCTGTAGTCGGTGTGCAAGAGAATCCAGAGTTTGAGGCCAGTGTGAAGTTCGATAGCATTGATGACCAGGCTTGTCCCAGATTGACGAACACGGAAGTGTTAAGGAACCCAGACCAGAAATTAGGTCATTTGACGAGGGAACAACAAGGACAATTATCCAACCTCATTTCTGAGTTTGCGCATTTGTTCACAGATGTACCTGGTCGTACTGACTTGGTATATCATGATATTGATGTGGGGGAAGCCACTCCCGTGAAACAACACCCCTACCGGATGAACCCTGTTAAGATGGATTATCTCCAAAACGAGGTTCAATATATGTTGGAGAACGACATCATCGAACCAAGGAGCAGTGAATGGAGCTCACCATGTGTGTTGGTTCCAAAACCCGATGGCAGTTTTCGCTGTTGTACGGATTTAAAATGGGTTAATGCAGTAACCAAGACCGACACATATCCCATCCCGAGGATTGATGACTGTATTGATAGAATAGGCCCAGCTAAATTGGTAAGCAAGTTTGACTTGCTGAAGGGGTATTGGCAGATTCCTCTTAGCGATCGGGCAAATTAAATTTCGCCCTTAGTCACACCAAATGGGTTGTATCAGTACAAGGTTCTTCCCTTTGGGTTGAAAAACGGACCTGCTACGTTTCAACGACGAATTAATAAGCTTATTGCAGACCTTGAGGGGGTGGAGGCTTATCTGGATGATGTCATCATCCACACCATGACAATGGAAGATCATCTTAAACAAATTCATGCATTTTTAAAGAAACTGACCGAGGCAGGGTTGACCATCAACTTATCTAAGAGTGAGTTTTTAAAAGCACAGGTGGTGTTCCTAGGCCATGTAGTCGGTCAGGGTCAAGTGCAACCAATGACAGCCAAGATAGAAGCCACTGATTGCTTCCAAATTACAAAAGGGAAAAAGGAGCTTATGAGATTCTTGGGTATGGCTGGTTGGTACCGGCGGTTCTGTAGGAATTTTTCTGACATGGAAAGAGACCAAGTTTAACGAATTTGCTGAGGAAAGAGACCAAGTTTGTTTGGGATGACAAATGGCAGGCTGCCTTTGCCCAAGTCAAAGCGATATTGATGAGCTCTCCTGTCCTAGCAGCGCCGGATTTTCGAAAAACTTTCAAGTTGGCCATCGATGCAAGTGATGTGGGGGCTGGTGCAGTTCTACTGCATGAAGGTGATGATGGCATTGCTAAACCGATGTGTTATTATTCGAGGAAGTTTGACAGACATCAGAAATATTATGCCACTTTTGAAAAAGAGACCCTTGCTCTCCTACTAGCTCTACAGCATTATGAGGTGTATCTGGGAACTACTACCTTTCCGATAAAGGTCTTCACTAATCACAACCCCTTAACCTTCGTTCAAAAAATGAAAAATAGAAATCAGAGGTTCATGAGATGGAGCTTGTCTTTGCAAGAGTTCAACTTGGAAATTAGGCATGTAAAGGGCAGAGACAATGTAGTTGCCGATGCTTTATCCAGAGTGAATTAACCTTGAAGATTCCTGTGCAATGTTTGGAATTTTTGTTGCTTATGGGAGTTGATCAGCCATAGTTTTGATTGATAGTTTATGGATGTGAGTGTTACTTTTGGTTGTTAAAGATACTTTTTGTATGGAGAGAAAGTTTTCACCGTGTTCAAACTTTCTTCCTTGAAGGTGGGGAGTGTTATGGATTCATCACTTCCGCCTTTGATGATATTACATACTTGTAGGATTTTTAGTTTCAGGTAATATTGTTGTCAAGATTTCTGTCTGAAATGGAGATGACTTTAGTAAAGGGTAAAAACAAATGTTTGTGGAGGAAAAAGAAAAATGCGACAAAGAAGAGGAGGAAGGAGGAAAATCGGCAGGGAAAAGAGACAGCCGTGACTTGCATTGAGGCGGTGAGCGGACTTCCTTGATATTGGTTGTGAATGAATTGAGGCTTCCCGTGAAAGGGGTTGTCCACGACATCGTCCCATATTGCGATTGCAATTAAACATGCGTCTCAGGTTTTGGTACCCAGCGTGAACTATTGTTGGCAGGAAAGCAAGCGCCTCCATTACAGGCCGATCTGCCATTTTGTCCTCGAAGAGGTCGTCCGCCTGATGAATCGTGTTTTGTCATTGGGGTTCCCATATCGACATCATCGTGTGGATTGCGGTTGGTTCCAATATCGACTTAATTCCCATATTGAACTCTTCGTGTTGATCGCCGTTGGTTTCCATATCGGCTTTATCATTGGTGGACGTGAGGCGTGGATTGCACTCACGTTTTGGGGGATTGTTACCCCGTGCCGCCATCTGCCCGACCTCTCACCACGTAACTCTTCGTCCGCAACCGTGCCGATACCTGCCTGTTGTTCTTGCCATCCTGCACGACTTCGACCTTCACCCAGGGTGGGGATTCATGCACGGACTTTGGAATTGTTACATTTCGCTCACGTTTGGCGTATCGTAAGTTTATTGCTTTGAGAGCATTGGGGAATGATGGTACCATCATGTGTATTGTTCATGAGATGCAAGTGATATTTTCATGGTACTTTCGTTAAGAATGTTATTATTTACACAATTGCATTGTTCTACACAAATGCATTGGTGTGGTTTTACCATGGTTTATTAGAACACTCAAAATAACAAATCTTTCTGCCGAGTTTCCTTTCGAGACTCTGAGGGGCAACGTAACCGGGGTTTGGGGAGGTAACACGTAACAGTGTGTTTGTGTGTGTGTGTGTGTGTGTGTGTGTGTGTGTGTGTGTGTGTGTGTGTGTGTGTGTGTGTTTGACATTATGAATGACATTATATATGACGTTATAATGACGTTATAAATGACAGTTTGAACATTCGAAATAGAGTTTGATCGAGAGGTAGGTGGTGTGGTCATGCTGTTTGGTCGATTGATGTGTTTCAGGGTAAGATGTGAATGATTTAATGATATTATCATATTATAGAGTGTGTAAGGAAAGTTATAAATATATGATAACACATTAAATCCTATTGCAAGTAAAGTTGGGATGGTTGACTGACTGCCTGGATGCAACTGAGGTTGTGGATCCACTGATTTACCATCAATTGATGTGGATTCATGATCGAGGTTGTGGATCCACCGTTTGGAGAGGTCCTGGGCTGAAAGGATTGAAACCTCGAGGAAGAACGGTGCCCAGCTGATGATCCATGCAGTCGGGAAACTAGTCAGTTGCTTACGGGTTAAAGTTCTTGCTTTAGGTGGGGAAACGATTTTTGAGGTTTACAATTTAAATAAAGTTGAATATGGGATGTTGTAAAATTAACATCATTTACAACAATCCTTTAAATTATTTAAGTTTAGGGACAACCGATACTGTACAATTAATTGTGTGTGTGTGTGTGTGTGTGTGTGTGTGTGTGTGTGTGTGTGTGTGTGTGTGTGTGTGTGTGTGTGTGTGTGTGTGAGTGTGAGATAGAATTGTAAGGAACAGAAATGAAAAAACGAGATGTGTGTGTGTGTGTGTGTGTGTGTGTGTGTGTGTGTGTGTGTGTGTGTGTGTGTGTGTGTGTATAGGTATGTGTGTGTGCATATGGGGATGTGTGTGTGTGTAAGGGGATGTGTGTGTATGGGGATGTGTGTGTATGGGGATGTGTGTGTGTGTGTGTGTGTATGTGTGTGTGTGTGTGTGTGTGTGTGTGTGTGTGTGTGTGTGTGTGTGTGTGTGTGTTTGTGATATTGTGTGGATGTGTGTGTGTGTTTGTGATATTGTGTGGATGTGTGTGTGTGTGTGTGTGTGTGTGTGTGTGTGTGTGTGTGTGTGTGTTTGGGGGTGCGCATGTGTGTGTGTGTGGGGGTGTGTGTGTATGGGAATGTGGCCGTGGGTGTGTGTATGGGGATTGTAGGGGCGCATTTGTCTCCTCCCCGTTCCCCACCCATCGACGCCCGTGGGCCACATTCATGCTTGCACGGCAAATACACGACATGACCAAAAGTATGTAGACACCTGATCATCGAACATCTCATTCTAAAAGTGATTCTTCACCATTGAGAGAAAGGGAAAAATACCATAAAATTATACACAATGTACAATATTTTAACGTGTTGATAAAGACCTTTGAGGGAAAGTATAATCATTTTAAATTAATGTTAAGAAATGTATTTTTTCCAATCTATGAATTGTTGTCGTTGTGTTGATTTATAGGTCATGGACTTTTTCAGAAATATTTACCTTTTCAGAAAGAACAGGATGTTACTCTGAAACAAACTGGATACATTCCAAGGCCGTTGCATTGTGATGGATGATTTCAATGAAGACATTTTCAAATTGTCCTCTATTGGCAACATTATGGAAGAAAATGGTTTTCTTCGATGTGTGAGAGAGTCGACCACAGAGAATGGGACCTTTATCGATCATGTATATATGAAGCGACCTCACAATGCAAAAGTAGAAATTCTTCCAACTACCCAGTGGGCCAAATGGGGTTTTAACGGACTTGGTGTGCTGTAAAGGTTTGGCTGCCAAAATTATATCTTTATATATCTTGGAATATAATGTATATGGACAACGTTGTGAACAAGCTACTGGAAATCTGTAGGAAGCCTCAAAACAACATGACCCTATACGCGAATACGGCGCCTTTCGCGACGATCAGCCATTATGGTTTATCTATGTTCCTTGAGCAATTATGAAGGAAAACCTAAATTCTAAGAAACCAAATATATCATAAATGAATTGGTATTACTCCCTGAACCATTTACATCTCAATATCAAGACATATTTTTGGGCAAAACATCGAAGAATTGTTCAAAATTCACGCTCAATCCTGAATTTAATTGTTTTGTATGTAGACATATGTCTTGATATGCATTTCTGTGGTGACATATGACATATGTAGACATATGCATTTCTGTGGTGCTATTAGTTATCACTTTCTGATTTGCTGCTGCTGTCAAGGTATGTTGGTGTCAAGGTTGTAGTGGGCACGGCTGCACTTATTTATCGATCCGTCACAGCGACAGCCTACTTAACAGGCAATGTTCTTCTTCCCACATGAGCAGTTTGTGTTGCAGCCCTTGGTGCAGCCACAGAAGATCGTCTGCATCATCTGCTGTGTCCAGGTCAGGTGTGTGTGAATTGCACAGGTACCAGCTTTTCATCATCCATGGCCCTCACACACATAGTACTCATATGGTTTGACACGGCTTGCAAATGTGAGTACTCTTATCTTGTCGATTGCAGTCGCTAACTCCGCACGTTTGAGATGTTGTTTGAATGCGTTCTCTGTGGGCGGCACATTTGAGATGTTGTTTAAATGCGTTCTCTGTGGGCGGCACCTTTGAGATGTTGTTTGAATGTTTTCTCTGTTGGTGGCACGTTTCAGATGTTGTTTGAATGCGGTCTCTGTGGGCGGCACATTTGAGATGTTGCTTGAATGCGTTCTTTGTGGGCGGCAGGTTTGAGATGTTGCTTGAATGCGTTCTCTGTGGGTGGCATGTTTGAGATGTTGTTTGAATGCGTTCTCTGTGGACGGCACGTTTCAGATGTTGTTTGAATGCATTCTCTGTGGGCGGTACATTTGAGATGTTGCTTGAATGCGTTCTCTGTGGGCGGCACATTTGAGATGTTGTTCTGTGGGTGGCACGTTTGGATGTTGTTTGAATGTGTTCTCTGTTGGCGGCACGTTTGGATGTTGTTTGAATGTGTTATCTGTGGGCGGCATGTTTGAGATGTTGTTTGAATGCGTTATCTGTGGACGGCACGTTTGAGATGTTGTTCTGTGGGCGGCACGTTTGGATGTTGTTTGAATGCGTTCTCTGTGGGCGGCACATTTGAGATGTTGCTTGAATGCGTTCTCTGTGGGCGGCACATTTGAGATGTTGTTTGAATGTGTTCTCTGTTGGCGGCATGGTTGAGATGTTGATTGAATGCGTTCCCTGTGGGCAGCACAGTTGAGATGTTGTTTGAATGCATTTTTTTTTCTTGTATGCAGAGTCGAGGCTCGTGAAAGAGCTAACATTTATCAAACAAACAAATCAAACAAATAAGCAAACAAAGTATAATAAAAGGGGAGTGGTCGACAAGATGGGGAGAGAAGGGGAGGAAGCACACAAACACAACATTTGAGAGCAGGGACATCGGGAGATGTGTTCTCTGTTGGCGGCACGTTTCAGATGTTGTTTGAATGCGGTCTCTCTGGGCGGCACATTTGAGATGTTGCTTGAATGCGTTCTCTGTGGGCGGCACATTTGAGATGTTATTTGAATGCATTCTCTGTGGGCGGCACGTTTGAGATGTTGTTTGAATGCGTTCTCTGTGGGCGGCACATTTAAGATGTTGTTTGAATGCGTTCTCTGTGGGCGGCACGTTTGGATGTTGTTTGAATGTGTTCTCTGTGGGCAGCACGTTTGAGATGTTGTTCTGTGTGTGGCACGTTTGGATGTTGTTTGAATGTGTTCTCTGTTAGCGGCAAGTTTGGATGTTGTTTGAATGTGTTATCTGTGGGCGGCATGTTTGAGATGTTGTTTGAATGCGTTATCTGTGGGCGGCATGTTTGGATGTTGTTTGAATGTGTTCTCTGTTGGCAGCACATTTGGATGTTGTTTGAATATGTTCTCTGTGGGCGGCATGTTTGAGATGTTGTTTGAATGCGTTATCTGTGGGCGGCACGTTTGAGATGTTGTTCTGTGGGTGGCACGTTTGGATGTTGTTTGAATGTGTTCTCTGCTGGCGGCATGTTTGAGATGTTGTTTGAATGCGTTCTCTGTGGGCGGCACGTTTGAGATGTTGTTTGAATGCGTTCTCTGTAGGCGGCACGGTGGAGATGTTTGATTGCGTTCTCTGTGGGCAGAACGTTTGAGATGTTGTTTGAATGCGGTCTCTGTGGGAGGCACGTTTGAGATGTTGATTGAATGCGTTCTCTGTGGGCGGAACGTTTGAGAATGTTGTTTGAATGCGTTCTCTGTGGGCGGAACGTTTGAGATGTTGTTTGAATGCGTTCTCTGTGGGCGGAACGTTTGAGATGTTGTTTGAATGCGTTCTCTGTAGGCAGCACAGTTGAGATGTTGTTTGAATGCGTTCTCTGTCGGCGGCACGTTTTACATGTTGTTTGAATGCGTTCTCTGTGGGCAGAACGTTTGAGATGTTGTTTGAATGCGTTCTCTGCGGGCGGAACGTTTGAGATGTTGATTGAATGCGTTCTCTGTGGGCGGAACGTTTGAGATGTTGTTTGAATGCGTTCTCTGTGGGAAGAACGTTTGAGATGTTGTTTGAATGCGTTGTCTGTGGGCGGAACGTTTGAGATGTTGTTTGAATGCGTTCTCTGTGGGCGCTTTATTATCCACCGCAATTTTCCCCATGGTTGTTTCTTTTGTTTTGCTGCGTTCTTGTCCGTTCAGTGCTCTCATTCTTTGACAAACTGACTTTGTTAACAAAAAATAGGACTGTGGGTACTGAAGCTCACGTGCATCAGGAGCAAGTCCCCCAAACCCCCCCCCCCTCCGAACCCCCCCTGCCCCCAACAGACCCACTCAGCCTTTTTTTTTTGAGCTCAGCTGCAGTTTAGTCCAGTGACCTTATGCTATCAAGCAGTGTCCATCGGTCAGTCAGTGAATGAATCTGGAAACAGTTCATTCATTATTGCTTGAACCAAATACACGATTTTGATGAAACTTGCCCACAAGCTGCATATCTGATACCTAGCAAAGGTTTATTGACTACATCAAAATCTGCTTCCTTGTATCTCCGAAACACTACCCTGTAATCACACTCAATGGGTGCACATTTTGATTTGATGCGGTCAACAGACACACCTTCGTGACGTATCAGATATGAAGCTTATGGACAAGTTTCATCAAAATCAATTGTGTGTTTGGTTCAAGCAATAATGACTGAAGTGTTTACTCACTCAATTACTCATTCACTTACTCAATCACTCACTCACTCACTAACGACGGCGACTGTTTCATCGAATACGAATAATCTCACCGGATTAAACTTCAAGAGAGAGAGAGACTTGACTTTTTTGTCCTTTTATTATAAACAATGTAAAGCCATTTCACAAGCAGTTGTAAAAAAAACACATTTCACAAAGCAGTTGTAAAAAAAAAACACAGCAACCAGTTTAAAGAAATTGCATAAGGATCATGAATACACCACAAAAAGAGCAAAGGGTATTTAAAAGAAACCAGCAAATATACAAAAAATATATATTTTACAAACCAAAGGGGAAGACACAAACAAAACCACAACCAATTTTAAAGGAAATGCTCATGCAAGAGCTATAAATACATCAAGAGCAAATTAAGCGAAAAACTAAGAGAGAGAGAGAGAGAAATGTATTCAAGGACACAGGAAGAAACATATATGCAAGCAATCAGTTCCAAAGAAAAAAAGTCAAATCAATCAGGAATTATAAAGTAATTACCACTTTTGAATCATCGACTGAGCACAGAACATTGCCAATACACCACTTTCTCTCAAAAAGTTGGACGTTTCCATTACTGACAAAGAAATCAAATTCTAGCTTGAGTCGTGTTGAGACAAACCCTTTAAAAATAGAAATAGCCTCAGAGCCATAGCCGTTATCTATTTTAATTTTCCGAGATTTATATATCGCATATTTTGCAACAGCAACCAAAAAATTGAGAAGAACACCCACATCTCTACATGTGGGCCTGAAAGACACACCAATATAAACATATGCATATTGAAAGGGAAGGACAATTGGTGAAAAAGATATTCAAGGAACAAGAAAAGCGATGTCAGTCTACGACACTGTACATAAGCATGAAACAAATCCTCCTTCTGGTCACAGAAAGGACAAGTTTCCGGCAGTGAGCTGTTAATACGGTGGACAAAAATATTGGAGGGAAGCGCCCAGTGTGCTAACCTCCATTGTATGTCCGCTAACACACCATGTATTGGTAAGGTGTACATGTGAGGCCAAAGGGGGGTAGAGGGAGACCCCGACCCTAACCGCTCTGACCACAAAGCTACTCGTGTTCTCCCAGAGAGGGGTACATTCTTATTTTGTCGAGAGAGATCACGGATTCCAATCTTAGTTACAAGATGAAAAGGGGGGGTATGTTCAATCTCCGGCTGAAGAGAAGACGAAAGGAGCACTTTGATTTCAGGGAAACCTAACCGAAAGTCCTCAATGTTACCAACACCTTCCCAGCCGATGTTTAGCTGTCTAAATTTTCTAATGACTATACGTACAACTTGGTCTACAAGTCGGACAGACCGAGATCCCACTGAGGTTGCCACCAAACCAGCAGGTTTCCACTTAACTCCAGATGAATCTCTCAGATCACATACTTTGTTAATCCCTCCTTGGATAAATTTTTTAATCAGGGCATGGCTATGAGGGATACCAGGAAAAAAGTTATTGAAGAAAAGGGGTTCTTGAAGGAACATTCGACAATTATAGCCCTCAAGGAAGCGGTGGACGTCAAACCTTTTCCAAGTGTCCAATAAACTCTGATAGAATCTCGGAAGAGAGGCAAAATGTATATGCTCGAGGTCTATCAAAAGAAGCTGCCGATCATATCTCAGTCTACCAGCCTGTTGTAACAGAAAAAATGCAAAGGGCCGCCAGGGCAGCTGTTCAGCGAACAGTAGTCTCTGCAGAGACTGCAGCCGAAAGGCCACAACCCGACCAGAGATATCAACAATGCCCTGGCCACCTTCCTTCCGGGGGTAGTACAATATCTCAGGCCTCAGCCAATGGTAGCCACTCCAAAAGAAGTTTACTAGCATTCGCTGAGTAGCCATAATTAGTTGGTTTGATGGCTGTAAAGCAATAATTCTGTGCCATAATTTTGTTGCAACCAGATTGTTTATGACAAGGGTACGGCCTCGATAGGAGATGGACCTCAGCAGTCCTTCCCATGCTTTCAATCTGTGCATAATTTGCTCCAACACATATGAGAGATATGAGAGAGATAGAGAGATAGAGAGATAGAGAGATAGAGAGAGAGAGAGAGAGAGATATATATATATATGTAAATATATATATATATATACATATATATATATATATATATATATATATATATATATATATATATATATATAAAGAAAGAGAGACTTTGACTTTTAAACTCTTTTTATTATAAAAGTATAAAACAAGAGTACCACCAAAAGTAATTCATCCAGGAAAATCAGTAAAATCATAGCAATCCCGGAAGGAAAAAACAATCGGTGCAATGCAAACCAAGCGACAGAAAAGGTGCAAATACCAAAAAAAACACGAGGAGAAAATCTAGGCATAATTTCTAAACAAGGCATAATTTTATATGTACAAATTTACAATCGCATCTGCAACCCTGAGGAGAGACTTAAGAAAGAAAGAGTAGGTCAAGACCAGGGGGAGAAAAACGCCGGCAAGGAGAAGCATAGAACAGTGTATAAGAAACACCCGCACTGTATTATACAGAAATTAACAATTTGTTATCTTGGACCTCACAAATCCCTCCAACACACCAGGTCGCAACAAAATTTGCAAGGTCGTTTGCAGTTTGGACACAGCCAAATTCAAGCTTGAGCCTTGCTGACACCAACGAACTAAAAAACACCATAATACTGCATTCCTGCATGGGTCTGCCGCCCAGCTTTGCCTTCCGCGACAGGTATACGGCCAGTTTAGCGGTAGCGGTTAGGAACCCGAATACAATAGATGTGGTTCCCTTTTTGGGAGGAAAGCCAAAGATGTAAGCTTTCAAAGAAAAGGTAACCCGCAATCTATGGGAAATAAAATTTAACCAATGAAACAAAGGAGAAAGTCTTTCACAATTAATGAAAGCATGAAACAAATCTTCCCTCACCGGACAAAAAGGGCAACAGCCGGAAATGGGGGAAAAAAAACGAATGACAGCATTGGAAGGAACAATCCAGTGGGCCAAACGCCACTGAAGGTCACCTGTTCTTTTAGAAATAAGTCCAGCATACATTGTATCCCATAAAGGCTCAGAGGGGGGACCGGGAGGCAAGAGTCCTTTCCACCGGGTAACCCCAGCTAGAGGTGGGTCCCCAAGAAGGAGTTTCACACAAGACCTATAAATACTCTTGCTGCTCATAGCATGGAAGGGGGGTGACCCTGCGCTCATGGGGGGCAGCTCGTTTGGGGTAAAAGCGACACCTAATTTTGGGACTGTGGGCTCAACCTCTGCGTCCTGCGTCCACTGTAGGCCTAGCTGGTGGCCCCTTCGGATCACCGCTCTTAGTATGTTCCCGATTTGCCTCCTGGACCGAACACCTGTTAGGTCCACCAGCTCGTTCGCAGGCTTCCATCCCTGTCCAGAGTCGTGCCGGAGATGACACACTTTCAGGATGTTGGCCACTATAAAATGCTGGCAGAAGTCGCGACTCCTAGGGATATCGGGGAAAAGTGGGTTGAAAAATAAAGGCTCGTGTGCATACATGTTAGTGCCATACGAGTCTGTTTGGCGACTTATCGAAACGCCCTGCCAGGCATTCAAGAGGCTCTGATAAAAGACTGGGAGCAGAGATGTATCGACGTGTTGAAGGTTGGTCAGGAAAAGTTCCTGTCCATATCCGAGCCTCCCAGCTCGTTGAAGAATGGAGCAGGCTAGGGGCTTTCCTGGTAGGTGTTCTGCATAAAGCAAGCGTTGGATGGAGCGGAGCCGGAAGGCCAACAGGTGGCATTTCACATCGACTAGGCCATGACCACCCTTGGCCGAGGGACAACATATGGCGCTGGGTCGAAGCCAGTGGTAGCCTCCCCAAAAAAAATCCACCAGTTTCCTCTGGATAGCTTGGAGCAAAACCTCCGGTGGTTGCAGGCAGATGAACCGGTGCCACAAAAGGGTAGTGACGAGGTTGTTGACAACTAGCGCGCGACCCTTATAGGAAAGGTGGGGTAGAGCTCTTTTCCATCGGCTCAAACGCCCATCTACCTGGTCAATGATCCTGTCCCAATTGTTCTGGGCATACTGAGGAGGACCAAGGAAGACGCCCAAATACTTGATGCCATCGTTTGCCCACACTAGCTCTGCAGGAAGGGGAGGTGGTGGTAATAACGGTGGCATAGGTAAGTCATTTTTTGGAAAGGGGATCCACAGAGCCTTGCTTTTCCCCCAATTACACCTTAATGATGAGGCAAGGTTGAAGTCCGACAAACACTTTGCCATGGCGTCACTGTCGCATTTTCTTTTTATAATGACACAAAGGTCGTCGGCATAAGCTGACAGGGTCAAAGGTGGGTGTCCTGGAGAAAGGACAAGTCCAGGGATATCCTTTCTGAGGGCGATTAAGAGGGGCTCCAAGGCGAGGGCAAATAATAGACCTGAAAGTGGACAACCTTGCCTTACCCCTCTCTGAACCTTTATGGGTGGGCAAAATTCGTTGTTAACTTTGAGAGAGAGAGAGAGAGAGAGAGAGAGAGAGAGATATATATATATATATATATATATATATGTATATATACAGACTTGGCATTTAATATGGAATATTTTTTTTGTGGGGGTGAACTTACTTTTCAAGATGTCTTAGAACCAAAAGTTCATTGGAATTATGTTGAAATTATTCTAGATTTTGTTAATGTGACCTTTAAAAGAAACAAAACCCACATTTGACATTTCGAAACAAATAAATTGATCCTTGAAAGTGATGTAAACTGATATCGTACTCAATTCATGGACAGTACTGTGTTAAACTTCTGTGCGTTTTCCAGAAGTATCTCTTTATTTTGCACATTAGCCAAAAAAATTGTTAACAAAAACAAAAGTTAAATTACGACTGGGATTACGGAGAGTAAAATTACAGTTCAGTACTTCGTGTAACCCCCACGAGCATTCAGGAGAGCACGTACACGTTGAGGCATGCTGTTCACGAGATTTGCCAAGGTGTGGACAGGAATCACTTGCCATGCAGTGACAATAGCCTGCTGCAATTCACGTACAGAGGTCGGCTGCTGGTCCAAGTGGTCGATTTTACGCGTTAATTCTGCCCACAAGTTCTCTATCGGATTCATATCCGGGGACATGGCAGGCCACTCCATATGCTCTACACCACGGTCAGCAAGAAAGTGTTGGATCATGCGAGCACGATGAGGCCGTGCATTGTCATCTTGGAAGACAAAGCTTCCTCGAAAGGCTGCACGAGCAAATGGAAGCAATGTTTCTTCCAGAATGGCCCTGTACTTGAACTGGTTCAGGTTTCCATTCAGAACAACCAGGTCAGGTTTGCCCCCTGCATGAAAAGCAGCCCAAACGGTCACCCCACCACCTCCAGCCTGGACTCTTGGCACTATACAATCTTTGTTGTAGGCTTCATGCACTTGTCTGCGCACTCGGACGCGGCCATCTTGACGATAGACCAGAAATCTAGACTCGTCGCTGAAGATCACGTGATTCCAGTGTTCTGGCTGCCATTGACGGTGCTCTCTGGCCCACTGCAATCGGCGCTGGCGGTGTTGTCTAGTCAGGCGTGGCTTTCTCAGGGGACGCCTGGCACGATAGCCTGCTTGAACCAGTCGTTGGTTGACTAGCCTTCTGGATACAGGCACATTTGTCAGTTGCTGCCACTCAACCCTAAGCCGATTAGCTGACTTGGTACGGCCATTGCGGACTAACCGGTGCAGCTGGCGATCATCCCTCCTTGTGGTTCTGCGGGGACATCCTGGCCTCGGTATTTGAGTAGGGACACCCCTCTAGCATTTCGTTTCAGGATCTTTGACACCTGACCTTGAGTGATGCCATACTGCTGAGCAATAGCACGCTGTTTCATGCCATAATTTCGTAAAGCCACCACTCCATGACAAACAGCATTGTCAAGTTGACGGACCATCTCCAGAGGAAGCGGCAATAACTTTTGGAGACGTGCAGCAGTTGTTTTCCACTAATACAGAACGCAACAACCCTTGTGTACCCAACTGTGAAGCCAATCATCAAATGCACCTGTCCGTACATTTTGCCACGCCACCTGTGATATAATCCTGTTGTTAACTTCTTGCTGCGACAGACAATCAGTGACATGGTTCTTTTAACAAATAAATCACCAAAGTGTAAAATAAACTCACCAGATTGATATACTGAGTTAAGAAAGTAAACCCAAGTCAAGAAAAAAAAATATTCCATATTAAATGCCAAGTCTGTATATATATATATACATATATATATATATATATATATATATATATATATATATATATATATATATATATATATATATATATATATATATATATATATATAAAGAAAGAGAGACTTTGACTTTTAAACTCTTTTTATTATAAAAGTATAAAACAAGAGTACCACCAAAAGTAATTCATCCAGGAAAATCAGTAAAATCATAGCAATCCCGGAAGGAAAAAACAATCGGTGCAATGCAAACCAAGCGACAGAAAAGGTGCAAATACCAAAAAAAACACGAGGAGAAAATCTAGGCATAATTTCTAAACAAGGCATAATTTTATATGTACAAATTTACAATCGCATCTGCAACCCTGAGGAGAGACTTAAGAAAGAAAGAGTAGGTCAAGACCAGGGGGAGAAAAACGCCGGCAAGGAGAAGCATAGAACAGTGTATAAGAAACACCCGCACTGTATTATACAGAAATTAACAATTTGTTATCTTGGACCTCACAAATCCCTCCAACACACCAGGTCGCAACAAAATTTGCAAGGTCGTTTGCAGTTTGGACACAGCCAAATTCAAGCTTGAGCCTTGCTGACACCAACGAACTAAAAAACACCATAATACTGCATTCCTGCATGGGTCTGCCGCCCAGCTTCGCCTTCCGCGACAGGTATACGGCCAGTTTAGCGGTAGCGGTTAGGAACCCGAATACAATAGATGTGGTTCCCTTTTTGGGAGGAAAGCCAAAGATGTAAGCTTTCAAAGAAAAGGTAACCCGCAATCTATGGGAAATAAAATTTAACCAATGAAACAAAGGAGAAAGTCTTTCACAATTAATGAAAGCATGAAACAAATCTTCCCTCACCGGACAAAAAGGGCAACAGCCGGAAATGGGGGAAAAAAAACGAATGACAGCATTGGAAGGAACAATCCAGTGGGCCAAACGCCACTGAAGGTCACCTGTTCTTTTAGAAATAAGTCCAGCATACATTGTATCCCATAAAGGCTCAGAGGGGGGACCGGGAGGCAAGAGTCCTTTCCACCGGGTAACCCCAGCTAGAGGTGGGTCCCCAAGAAGGAGTTTCACACAAGACCTATAAATACTCTTGCTGCTCATAGCATGGAAGGGGGGTGACCCTGCGCTCATGGGGGGCAGCTCGTTTGGGGTAAAAGCGACACCTAATTTTGGGACTGTGGGCTCAACCTCTGCGTCCTGCGTCCACTGTAGGCCTAGCTGGTGGCCCCTTCGGATCACCGCTCTTAGTATGTTCCCGATTTGCCTCCTGGACCGAACACCTGTTAGGTCCACCAGCTCGTTCGCAGGCTTCCATCCCTGTCCAGAGTCGTGCCGGAGATGACACACTTTCAGGATGTTGGCCACTATAAAATGCTGGCAGAAGTCGCGACTCCTAGGGATATCGGGGAAAAGTGGGTTGAAAAATAAAGGCTCGTGTGCATACATGTTAGTGCCATACGAGTCTGTTTGGCGACTTATCGAAACGCCCTGCCAGGCATTCAAGAGGCTCTGATAAAAGACTGGGAGCAGAGATGTATCGACGTGTTGAAGGTTGGTCAGGAAAAGTTACTGTCCGTATCCGAGCCTCCCAGCTCGTTGAAGAATGGAGCAGGCTAGGGGCTTTCCTGGTAGGTGTTCTGCATAAAGCAAGCGTTGGATGGAGCGGAGCCGGAAGGCCAACAGGTGGCATTTCACATCGACTAGGCCATGACCACCCTTGGCCGAGGGACAACATATGGCGCTGGGTCGAAGCCAGTGGTAGCCTCCCCAAAAAAAATCCACCAGTTTCCTCTGGATAGCTTGGAGCAAAACCTCCGGTGGTTGCAGGCAGATGAACCGGTGCCACAAAAGGGTAGTGACGAGGTTGTTGACAACTAGCGCGCGACCCTTATAGGAAAGGTGGGGTAGAGCTCTTTTCCATCGGCTCAAACGCCCATCTACCTGGTCAATGATCCTGTCCCAATTGTTCTGGGCATACTGAGGAGGACCAAGGAAGACGCCCAAATACTTGATGCCATCGTTTGCCCACACTAGCTCTGCAGGAAGGGGAGGTGGTGGTAATAACGGTGGCATAGGTAAGTCATTTTTTGGAAAGGGGATCCACAGAGCCTTGCTTTTCCCCCAATTACACCTTAATGATGAGGCAAGGTTGAAGTCCGACAAACACTTTGCCATGGCGTCACTGTCGCATTTTCTTTTTATAATGACACAAAGGTCGTCGGCATAAGCTGACAGGGTCAAAGGTGGGTGTCCTGGAGAAAGGACAAGTCCAGGGATATCCTTTCTGAGGGCGATTAAGAGGGGCTCCAAGGCGAGGGCAAATAATAGACCTGAAAGTGGACAACCTTGCCTTACCCCTCTCTGAACCTTTATGGGTGGGCAAAATTCGTTGTTAACTTTGAGAGAGAGAGAGAGAGAGAGAGAGAGAGATATATATATATATATATATGTATATATACAGACTTGGCATTTAATATGGAATATTTTTTTGTGGGGGTGAACTTACTTTTCAAGATGTCTTAGAACCAAAAGTTCATTGGAATTATGTTGAAATTATTCTAGATTTTGTTAATGTGACCTTTAAAAGAAACAAAACCCACATTTGACATTTCGAAACAAATAAATTGATCCTTGAAAGTGATGTAAACTGATATCGAACTCAATTCATGGACAGTACTGTGTTAAACTTCTGTGCGTTTTCCAGAGGTATCTCTTTATTTTGCACATTAGCCAAAAAAATTGTTAACAAAAACAAAAGTTAAATTACGACTGGGATTACGGAGAGTAAAATTACAGTTCAGTACTTCGTGTAACCCCCACGAGCATTCAGGAGAGCACGTACACGTTGAGGCATGCTGTTCACGAGATTTGCCAAGGTGTGGACAGGAATCACTTGCCATGCAGTGACAATAGCCTGCTGCAATTCACGTACAGAGGTCGGCTGCTGGTCCAAGTGGTCGATTTTACGCGTTAATTCTGCCCACAAGTTCTCTATCGGATTCATATCCGGGGACATGGCAGGCCACTCCATATGCTCTACACCACGGTCAGCAAGAAAGTGTTGGATCATGCGAGCACGATGAGGCCGTGCATTGTCATCTTGGAAGACAAAGCTTCCTCGAAAGGCTGCACGAGCAAATGGAAGCAATGTTTCTTCCAGAATGGCCCTGTACTTGAACTGGTTCAGGTTTCCATTCAGAACAACCAGGTCAGGTTTGCCCCCTGCATGAAAAGCAGCCCAAACGGTCACCCCACCACCTCCAGCCTGGACTCTTGGCACTATACAATCTTTGTTGTAGGCTTCATGCACTTGTCTGCGCACTCGGACGCGGCCATCTTGACGATAGACCAGAAATCTAGACTCGTCGCTGAAGATCACGTGATTCCAGTGTTCTGGCTGCCATTGACGGTGCTCTCTGGCCCACTGCAATCGGCGCTGGCGGTGTTGTCTAGTCAGGCGTGGCTTTCTCAGGGGACGCCTGGCACGATAGCCTGCTTGAACCAGTCGTTGGTTGACTAGCCTTCTGGATACAGGCACATTTGTCAGTTGCTGCCACTCAACCCTAAGCCGATTAGCTGACTTGGTACGGCCATTGCGGACTAACCGGTGCAGCTGGCGATCATCCCTCCTTGTGGTTCTGCGGGGACGTCCTGGCCTCGGTATTTGAGTAGGGACACCCCTCTAGCATTTCGTTTCAGGATCTTTGACACCTGACCTTGAGTGATGCCATACTGCTGAGCAATAGCACGCTGTTTCATGCCATAATTTCGTAAAGCCACCACTCCATGACAAACAGCATTGTCAAGTTGACGGACCATCTCCAGAGGAAGCGGCAATAACTTTTGGAGACGTGCAGCAGTTGTTTTCCACTAATACAGAACGCAACAACCCTTGTGTACCCAACTGTGAAGCCAATCATCAAATGCACCTGTCCGTACATTTTGCCACGCCACCTGTGATATAATCCTGTTGTTAACTTCTTGCTGCGACAGACAATCAGTGACATGGTTCTTTTAACAAATAAATCACCAAAGTGTAAAATAAACTCACCAGATTGATATACTGAGTTAAGAAAGTAAACCCAAGTCGAGAAAAAAAAATATTCCATATTAAATGCCAAGTCTCAAAGCTCTCAAATGTTGTGTTTATGTGCTTCCCCTTCTCTCCCCATCTTGTCTACCGCTCCCCTTTTTATATACTTTGTTTGTCTCTTTGATTTCTTTTTGTGATAAATGGTAGCTCTTTCACGAGCCTCGATTCTGTATACAAAAAAAAAAAAAAAAAAAAAAAAAAAAAAAAAAAAAAAAAAAAAAAAAAAAAAAGTCTGTATATATATATATACATATATATATATATATATATATATATATATATACATATATATATATATATATGTATATATATAAAGAAAGAGAGACTTTGACTTTTAAACTCTTTTTATTATAAAAGTATAAAACAAGAGTACCACCAAAAGTAATTCATCCAGGAAAATCAGTAAAATCATAGCAATCCCGGAAGGAAAAAACAATCGGTGCAATGCAAACCAAGCGACAGAAAAGGTGCAAATACCAAAAAAAACACGAGGAGAAAATCTAGGCATAATTTCTAAACAAGGCATAATTTTATATGTACAAATTTACAATCGCATCTGCAACCCTGAGGAGAGACTTAAGAAAGAAAGAGTAGGTCAAGACCAGGGGGAGAAAAACGCCGGCAAGGAGAAGCATAGAACAGTGTATAAGAAACACCCGCACTGTATTATACAGAAATTAACAATTTGTTATCTTGGACCTCACAAATCCCTCCAACACACCAGGTCGCAACAAAATTTGCAAGGTCGTTTGCAGTTTGGACACAGCCAAATTCAAGCTTGAGCCTTGCTGACACCAACGAACTAAAAAACACCATAATACTGCATTCCTGCATGGGTCTGCCGCCCAGCTTCGCCTTCCGCGACAGGTATACGGCCAGTTTAGCGGTAGCGGTTAGGAACCCGAATACAATAGATGTGGTTCCCTTTTTGGGAGGAAAGCCAAAGATGTAAGCTTTCAAAGAAAAGGTAACCCGCAATCTATGGGAAATAAAATTTAACCAATGAAACAAAGGAGAAAGTCTTTCACAATTAATGAAAGCATGAAACAAATCTTCCCTCACCGGACAAAAAGGGCAACAGCCGGAAATGGGGGAAAAAAAACGAATGACAGCATTGGAAGGAACAATCCAGTGGGCCAAACGCCACTGAAGGTCACCTGTTCTTTTAGAAATAAGTCCAGCATACATTGTATCCCATAAAGGCTCAGAGGGGGGACCGGGAGGCAAGAGTCCTTTCCACCGGGTAACCCCAGCTAGAGGTGGGTCCCCAAGAAGGAGTTTCACACAAGACCTATAAATACTCTTGCTGCTCATAGCATGGAAGGGGGGTGACCCTGCGCTCATGGGGGGCAGCTCGTTTGGGGTAAAAGCGACACCTAATTTTGGGACTGTGGGCTCAACCTCTGCGTCCTGCGTCCACTGTAGGCCTAGCTGGTGGCCCCTTCGGATCACCGCTCTTAGTATGTTCCCGATTTGCCTCCTGGACTGAACACCTGTTAGGTCCACCAGCTCGTTCGCAGGCTTCCATCCCTGTCCAGAGTCGTGCCGGAGATGACACACTTTCAGGATGTTGGCCACTATAAAATGCTGGCAGAAGTCGCGACTCCTAGGGATATCGGGGAAAAGTGGGTTGAAAAATAAAGGCTCGTGTGCATACATGTTAGTGCCATACGAGTCTGTTTGGCGACTTATCGAAACGCCCTGCCAGGCATTCAAGAGGCTCTGATAAAAGACTGGGAGCAGAGATGTATCAACGTGTTGAAGGTTGGTCAGGAAAAGTTCCTGTCCGTATCCGAGCCTCCCAGCTCGTTGAAGAATGGAGCAGGCTAGGGGCTTTCCTGGTAGGTGTTCTGCATAAAGCAAGCGTTGGATGGAGCGGAGCCGGAAGGCCAACAGGTGGCATTTCACATCGACTAGGCCATGACCACCCTTGGCCGAGGGACAACATATGGCGCTGGGTCGAAGCCAGTGGTAGCCTCCCCCAAAAAAATCCACCAGTTTCCTCTGGATAGCTTGGAGCAAAACCTCCGGTGGTTGCAGGCAGATGAACCGGTGCCACAAAAGGGTAGTGACGAGGTTGTTGACAACTAGCGCGCGACCCTTATAGGAAAGGTGGGGTAGAGCTCTTTTCCATCGGCTCAAACGCCCATCTACCTGGTCAATGATCCTGTCCCAATTGTTCTGGGCATACTGAGGAGGACCAAGGAAGACGCCCAAATACTTGATGCCATCGTTTGCCCACACTAGCTCTGCAGGAAGGGGAGGTGGTGGTAATAACGGTGGCATAGGTAAGTCATTTTTTGGAAAGGGGATCCACAGAGCCTTGCTTTTCCCCCAATTACACCTTAATGATGAGGCAAGGTTGAAGTCCGACAAACACTTTGCCATGGCGTCACTGTCGCATTTTCTTTTTATAATGACACAAAGGTCGTCGGCATAAGCTGACAGGGTCAAAGGTGGGTGTCCTGGAGAAAGGACAAGTCCAGGGATATCCTTTCTGAGGGCGATTAAGAGGGGCTCCAAGGCGAGGGCAAATAATAGACCTGAAAGTGGACAACCTTGCCTTACCCCTCTCTGAACCTTTATGGGTGGGCAAAATTCGTTGTTAACTTTGAGAGAGAGAGAGAGAGAGAGAGAGAGAGAGAGAGAGAGAGAGAGAGAGAGAGAGAGAGAGAGAGAGAGAGAGAGAGAGAGAGAGAGAGAGAAAGAGAAAGAGAAAGAGAAAGAGAAAGAGAAAGAGAAAGAGAAAGAGAAAGAAAACGAAAAAAAAGAAAAAATATATAATGTGAAAGCGGGAAGGTGGAGGGAACTGGGCATTACTGCCAGCAGTTATAGAGTGGCAGTTCTAGTTCATTCTAATTCTTGCTTATTCTTTCTCTCTTTCTTCATTTATCTGTCCAAGGAGAAGTGAATTCTTGCAGAGATTTTTCTGCAAGGTTCACTTGGCTGCGCCTGGATGGGTTTGAGGGTTGTAGAGTAGCATTTGAAACCGGAATCTTATCCAGGTTCCTCCTGATGTCTCCAATGTCGTATTTGGTTTTCCGTTTCATTAAGATTGTACTATATCCTGATGTTGTGTAGATTATGCTTCCCCGCTGATGGACCCCTGGTAGCTTGTAACTGTTGCAGCGTTTTTTCCTGAGGAAGAAATGCTGAAATCTATCTATCTGGGTTCTTCCCAACATCTTTGTAGGGCTAGCAGTTAGGGCTAGGAGTTTGGGCTCGTAGTTAGGGCTCGGAGTTCGCGCTCGGAGTTCAGGCTCGGAGTTAGGGCTCGGAGTTAGGGCTCGGAGTTCGGGCTCGGAGTTTGGGCTCGGAGTTAGGGTTTGGAGTTAGGGCTCGGAGTTAGGGCTCGGAGTTAGGGCTCGGAGTTCGGGCTCGGAGTTAGGGCTCGGAGTTAGGGCTCGGAGTTAGGGCTCGGAGTTCGGGCTCGGAGTTCGGGCTCGGAGTTCGGGCTCGGAGTTCCGGCTCGGAGTTAGGGCTCGGAGTTAGGGCTCGGAGTTAGTGCTCGGAGTTAGGGCTCGGAGTTAGGGATGGAGTTAGGGCTCAGAGTTCAGGCTCAGAGTTCGGGCTCAGAGTTCGGACTCGGAGTTCGAGCTCGGAGTTCGAGCTCGGAGTTCAGGCTCGGAGTTAGGGCTAGGAGTTAGGGCTAGGAGTTAAGTTAAGGATCTTGGGCTAGGAGTTAGGGATCTTTGTTCCTTTCACATTTCTTTATACTTTTTCACATTTAGTCAGGTTCACCATGTTTTTTCGTTCAAAATCATGGTAGATTAGCAAACCTATACATTTTTGGAAACGTTATTACATGGAAAATCTGAAAATCAATGTTTACATTTGCCAATTCCGACCAATTCGATTCGACCAATTCGACCAATTCGACCAATCGACCAATTCCATTCGACCAATTCGGCCATTCGACCATTCGACCAATCGCTTCGATCGACCATTCGACCATTCGACCAATTCGATCGATTCGATTCGATTCGATTCATCGAATTCGATTCGATCGACCATTCGACCAATTCGATTTGCCAATCAAATTGACCGACATTTGCTTGTGTGGAACGGACTGTGAAAACGATGCGGACTCTATTGTGGGATACGACACACAGGACAGTGATGAGGAACTCTAAATGGCATATTCTGTAATCGTGTATGTTTGATGCCATTGACTGCCTGTGTATATTTTGTCATTGACTGCCTGTGTAGATGTGAAGTTATACTGACCATGTGTATATATGATTTTGCTGACTGCCTGTGTATGTTTGGTGATATGAATTATTGTGACACATTTTGATGTTATTAACTGCCTGTACAAAATAATAACATGTATTTGATTATGCAACTTATCGCGAATATAAAGACAGTATTTTGCAATTCAAAACCTTTGATTCGTGTCTTACCATTCCCCATAGCACTAATTTGATACTTTCATTGGATTCCTTGTCCCTGAAAATATAGGTTTAGTATATTTTAAAACGTTTTTAGGGTAATTAGAGGCAGAAATAGAACAAAATATGTATTTTACAGTGGCCATTTTGAAAATCCAAAATGGCCGCCATACAGGTATCTCTCCAAATGTAAACATTGATTTTTAGTTTCCTTGTGCTATAACCTTTCCAAAAATGTATAGGTTTGCTAATCTACCATGATTTTGAACGAAATATAATTTATTGACATAGTTAACCTGACTAATTTCTCGTCATTCTTTCTAATTAGATTTCCTCTGCATTTAAATGCAGACGAATACCTTTTGTTTTTCCTTGAGTTTTTTCTTTTTATTATCCTTCCACCCTATTTTTCACCTCTGAAAATTTTAAAATCAATGTTCACAGCAAAAGTTGGTCCAATTGACACGAAAATTTCATCAAGTGAATGGCTGGACATGTATAATTTTTTCTGCGAATTATGACGTCATAGGTCACGTGGTCTGGGCGCCATCTTTCAAAACACCTTTCTCAACTCTGTGTTTGCCTCAAAATCTTGTGTCCCAAACCCATCTCTCTGTGTACCCACCTTTCCCAGTCGAACCCAGCTGCTCCAGGACTCTGTGTCCTTCTCTCCTGACAAGGTGGAGAAGTTTTTGTCAAACCTCGACTCTGATTCTACAACTGGACCAGACGGCATCAGCCCACAGGTCTTAAAATCCTGCTCTGCCACTCTATCTCACCCTCTATCTGTTCTCTTCACCTTCTGTTTTGCTCAAGGTCACCTGCCATCTGCTTGGAAATTAGCCAACATTACCGTTTTACACAAAAAATGTGCAAAAACAGATCCTTGCAACGACAGACCAATCAGCTTGCTCCCAATAATCAGCAAGGTCATGGAATCAATCATTGCTTCTGACATCGAATCCTTCCACTTCTCCAATGGCTTGATCTCGGATCATCAATTTGGATTCAGACCAGGTCATTCTACTCTGGACATGCTGCTTCTGCTGTCTCAACAATGGATGGAGGTCCTTAATGCCAAACAGGAAATCAGAGCTGTCTCCCTTGACATATCACGTGCCTTCGATACGGTCTGACACCACGCTATGCTCAACAAACTCTCCTCCTATGGTATCCATGGAAATCTCCACGCATGGCTTGCGGACTTCCTCTCTGGTCGTAGTCAACGTGTGGCCCTGAATGGATTTCTCTCATCTCCCCTTCCTGTTCAGGCTGGAGTTCCCCAAGGCAGTGTTCTGGGCCCTGTGCTTTTTCTGGTCTTCATCAATGATCTCTCCAACTCTCTGGGAAATCCTCTCTATCTCTTTGCTGATGACTACACTCTCTGCTGCTCCATTCCTCTTCCCTCAAATCGGCAGGCTGCATCCTCCTCACTCTCTGCAGACCTGGACAAAATCACAGTCTGGTCAAACAAGTGGAACATGTCTTACAATCCTGACAAATCTCACACTCTTACTATGTCTCTCTGAAAAATTATCTTCAAACCCTCCCATCTGCTTTCTCAACAATCCTCTCCAAGAAGTTCTGTCACTCAAGCTTTTAGGCCTCACTATCTGCCATGATCTTTCCTGGGAAAACCGCTTTTCCAAGCTGGCCTCCAAAGCCAGTCGCCGACTGGGCATCCTCCGTCGTGCGAAGTCCTTCCTTGGCACACCTGAGCTCCTCACCACGTACAAGGCTTTCATCCACAGCTCAATGGAATACTGTTCTCCCCTCTGGGCCGATGCTCCTGCCTCACACCTAGCTCGTCTTCACGCTGTTGAAGCCAAAGCTTTCAGAATCATTGGAATCTCCCACGATGAAGCTAACTCCGAGGGACTTTCACTCCCTCACCGCAGGTAGGTTGGTGGTCTTTCTGTTTTCTACCGACTCCTCTCCGGCCTAGCTCCCCCAGCTCTGTCTGTGCTGTGTCCACCAAATATTCATACAGGTTGGACAATATCTGCCAGCAACCCTCTTGTGGTTAAACTGCCAAAATCAAGACTCTCTATTCACCTTCACTCCTTCATTCGTATTTTCTCCCGCTTCTGGTCCATTTCTGATCCAGAACTATGGCAGAGCTTCATCAATGGTGAGTTTGCAGTGAATACCAGCAACCATATTCCATTCACACGAATTGGTGTTGATCAGGCGATGGAACACCTTAACAAATCAACGAAAGGCCACGGAGGGATCTCTGGATTAAGAACATATCCAACAACACTCTTGAAGTTTTGACTCACTGCTCCTGAGCTGGCACGACTTGCTGATGAGACAGAACGACTTGTAGCTACTACTAGCACCAAAACAGCATCATCAACTCTCTCAGTCAAAAATTGCTTGCCAAGAACGCTCCATTGCACAGCTGAAGGCAGTGTTCGCACCCTGTTACGTATTCCAAACGGAGGCTGGTAGCGAGAACTCGGACTCTAAAGGCTGCATGTTCAAACTCATGTCAAAGGAGATCATCCCTGACGAAGTTCAACAAAGTATCCTAACAACAGAGGAGACTGGTATGGAAGCTTACAAAACGTTTGTGGAGGACCGCATCATCGGGAGTGGCAATTTGTGGGACAAGATGACCAAAGTCAAGCAGAAGACATGGACGTCTGCTGCAAAAGACATTAAATTGAACATAGGGTCTGAGGTGTTGACCTTGAAGGCAACCACATCACTCTGTGCCAGACTGCTGGTTATTGCCCGGTCATCTCGAGAGAGTGTCAATGTGGAAGAAGTGATTGGGATGCATGACTTTTCCTACACCAACAAATTTCTCATGGCACCGGATGGATCTACTCATCCCACTACAGACAAGAGCACAGTGATAAAGCTTCTGGAAGATCTGGTGGGTGGTGGCCAACGACACAGCTCAAGCTTCTGCACAGCCTACCGAGTTCGAAAAGGGATTGGAGACATGTCTTGTAGTTGATGGAATGGGAGTGGTACAAGAGTTGATGGCAGTCAAGAATTTCAGGACTTGCAAAGAGCTTGCAACATCCTTCGTCACACTCATCGACTCAAAGGCTCGAGGATATTGCCAATTGCGAGTTATATTTGATAACTACATGAAGAAAGCATCAATGAAGGAACAGACTAGAGAGCGGCGGAAAGGCAAGTTGAAGGGAACTAAATCCGACATCGTTCAAGACTCAACGGGCATCAAAGACAAAAAGATGTTTCTTGTCAGCAGCAGAACAAAGGATTCGCTAACTCTCTACCTTTCCCATCAGCTCATCCGCTACAGTACCGTCAAGGTTATGACTGCAACACGGCAAGAGGTCATGACGAATTATGAATGTGAAACAATGACTGGTGTCAGCACACAGAAAGAGGCGGACACTCTTATGATTTATCATGCAGTAGAAGTTGCGAGAAACGGGATGAATGTCCACAAATATTCACAAGACACAGATGTGCTACTTTTGGCTCTGCGAAGAACACCACTACTTGGCAACCATTCTGCGCTAATCATGGGCACAAGCGAAAGACGACGCAAAGTCTTCCTACAGCCTATATATGACAAGCTTGGCCCAGAGAAATCAGCAGCTTTGATCAACTGGCATGCTCTCACAGGCTGTGATATGACAGTCGACATATCCATGGAAAGGGAAAGAAGGGATGCTTTGCAACTTTCCTGATGGCAAGCCCCGCAATTCTGATAGCACTAGCTGGTCTTGGCGAAGGAGATGAACCGTCCGCATAAGTTATATGTGGCTGTGAAGAGTTTCTTTGCTCTCTTTTCTGTCCACGTGGAGTCCACATTGGGCAAGCAAAGATGTTCAGATGGTTTTTGTTCAAGCAACTCAAAGATGAAGAAGCAGCTGACAAACTGCCACCGACTCTGGGAGCATGGATTGAACATATACGCCGTGCTCATGTGCAGGCTAATATCTGGCGCCAGGATATGGTATTGAACCCAACTTGTCTTGACCCTCTGACCTTGGGGTGGCGAAACCGAGACAAAAAGCTACTGACGGTTCTTTCTCGGGTTGCAACAGCTCCGGTCTCAGTGTTGCAGCTCGTCAGGTGTAACTGTGAGAAATCAAAGTGTTCGAGAAGATGCTCATGCAGAGGAAACAATGTGGTCTGTACCGAACTTTGCAAATGTGGTGGGGAAGGCGACATATGTACGAACATCACACCACCAATGATTGGCGAAGATCTCGAAGATGATTGAGACAATGACAATTAGGAACATTTAATCCGTAACGTTGACACTCCTGATTCATACATGTTGTACCTTTTTTTTTAAATTATCCACCTTCAAGTTCTATAACCGCCCAAATAAATTTATATTGAATTACATGTTCTACATTGTTTCTATTAAATGTTTTGGAGGATTGGTGAAGAGTGTTCGAATCATAAATATGTTGTTATTATTGGAATCCTCATATGCCAAAACATATGGTTAGACACCAAAAACATCTTCCTATGTCCATTGGTTCAAAAGTTATGGCATGTTACGTAAAAAAAAGTCTGAAATTTGGTGGCCATCTTTGATTTTTGCTAATTTAAAGTATTTCTAGTGCTTTCATTTTGTTTCCAATGAATTGTTGACCCCTACATATGAGTTTAGGTAAAATGGAATAAATATTGTATGACATTTGAATGAATAGTATAGTTAATTAGCAAATATATTTTAAGAAATTGAGTTTTGGTGGCGGCCATTTTGAAATTCAAAATGGAGGCCCTAAGTGTTAATGGAAAAACTGGTACCCTTATTTTTTTCTTAATCAGTGAAGATTCTAGATGTGTTTAGACATGAGTGCCAAGAGTCTACCCAAAAAAATAACAAACCTGGAAATGTTACATAAGCCTATAGACTATTACACGAGCCTCGATCTTGTATACAAAAAAAAAAAACACGGAAAAAAACTTTGCCCCTCTATATCTCCGAAACGGTTCAATGGGAAAAATTGAGTCATGGATCCTTCTAAAGAACTCTGCAATGGGACCAAAAACATATTTATTTAGGATATGAAAACTGCTAACGTTATGAAGTTAGAATTCGACAAATAGATCGATCCCTTGATGCCACGAATATGATTTTTTTTTTACATGACCTTCGTGAAAAAATTCAGAATGCAAAAAAATTCGACCTCCTACGTCATATGCTTCGGACGCCATATTGTCTTTCGTGAAAAACACTAAAACAAATATTTCTCCGCAACGGCTGAACAGATTGAGCCCAAACTTTGCATGCACAATCGCATACCCATGCCGAACAAAAACTACTTGCATGACAACATTAAACATCACATCGTTTATGAGGTATGACGTTTTTCAGCATAAACTTTACATCCTATCTCCTCCATAATTTTTGAAGATATCGAGTGGAAACTTAAAACAAACGTCCCCCATGTGGGGAAGTTATAGCCTTACTCGGGAAGTTTCGATAAGTCACATGGTTTGGCCGCAATAGATAATTGAACGCAAATCTTTAAAAGCTTCTATCTCTTGAATCGCTGCATTGATCGACTTGAAATTTTAATGTAATATAGCTTTCATCAACGGGAATAAGTGTTTAAAATTTCAACATGATAGGTTGTTCAGTCTGGAAGCTGGAAGTCATTATTTCTGAAAGAAGAAGAAAAGCAACACTTTTTTTCTCAGGCCATGTAACTGATTGGTTTCCTGCGTCGCAGCTTCGCATACGCTTGGTGATTTCGAGAGATAAGAACACGAGGAGAAGAATAAGGTAAGTTGGAAGTTTGTGGGATTTGTAGTTTTAAAGGGAGAGGTAACAAAGAGGGGTAGGGAGAGGTAAAGAAAAAAAAAAACCCACGGACACTGCTAGGACTTCCAGGAAAGAAGTTGGTATTTCAAAAAAGTGGATCTGGGGTGAATTAACGGGGGTAGAAAAGATCAAGGTTTTGAATGGGGGAATATAAGAGATGGTGGAGAACAGCTGTTTTAAAGACCTGGAGGAAGGAGTGGGATTGAAGAGAGTGAGGGAGTTTGTTCCAGCGGCGGGAGAAAAGAGGAATGAAGGAGTGAAGGTGAGCAGAGAGTCTTGATTTTGGCAATTTTACCATGAGAGGGTTGCTGGCAGATCTTGGCTATGATATTCAGCAAATTGCCATGATACTTTGATACAAATCACTTCCTATTCAGTTATTTGTCGTTTTCATTGTTAATGTACTACATTATTTTTTATAAATGTTAGATCTTGTGTGACCTGTAGGAATATTTGTGGTACAGAGCACAGAGAGAGCTTGGGGAGCAAGGCCGGAGAGGAGTCGGTAGAAGACAGAAAGACCACCAACCTGCCTGTGGTGAGCGAGTAAAAGGCCCTCGGAGTTAACTTCATCGCGGGAGATTCCAATGATTCTGAAAGCTTTGGTTTCAACAGCGTGAAGCCGAGCTAGGTGTGAGGCAGGAGCACCAGCCCAGATGGGGGAACAGTATTCGATTGAGCTGTGGATGAAAGCCTTGTATGTGGTGAGGAGCTCAGGTGTGCCAAAGAAGGACTTTACACGACGGGGGATGCCCAGTCGTCGACTGGCTTTGGCGGCCAGCTTGGAAATGTGGTTTTCCCAGGAAAGATCATGTCAGAGAATGAGACTCAAGAGCTTGAGTGACAGAACTTCTTGGAGATGATTGTGAGAAAGTAGATGGGCGGGTTGTCCAGTCGGTCTTTTTGGAGAGTCAAAGTAAGAGTGTGAGATTTGTCAGAATTGAAAGACATGTTCCACTTGATTGACCAGTCTGTTATTTTGTCCAGGTCTGCAGAGAGTGAGGAGGCTGCAGACTACCGATCTGAGGGATGAGGAATGGAGCGGCAGAGAGTGGAGTCATCAGCAAAGAGATAGAGAGGATTTTCAAGAGAGTCAGAGAGATCATTGATGAAGACCAGAAAAAGCACAGGACCCAGAATACTGCCTTGGGGAACTCCAGCCTGAACAGGAAGGGGAGATGAGAGAAATCCATTCAGGGCCACACGTTGACGACGACCAGAAAGGAAGTCCGCTAGCCATGTGTGGAGATTTCCATGGATACCATTGGAGGAGAGTTTGGTGAGCAGAGCGGGGTGCCATACCGTATCGAAGGCACGTGATATGTCAAGTGAGACAGCTCCGATTTCCTGTTTGGCATTAAGGACCTCCATCCATTGTTGAGACAGCAGAAGCAGCATGTCCAGAGTAGAGTGACCTGGTCTGAATCCAAATTGATGATCAGAGATCAAGCCATTGGAGAAGCATAAGGATTTGATATCCGAAGCAATGATGGATTCCATGGCTTTGCTGATAATTGGGAGCAGGCTGATTGGTCTGTAGTTGCAAGGATCTGTTTTTGCACCTTTTTGTGTAAAGCGGTAATGTGGGCTGATTTCCTGAGATGGCTGAGATGTGGCGTGTGTGACAAGTACGAAATGATTAGATTTTGGTGAAGATTCGAATTCGGTTTCTAGAATTTTAAAGTAATTCTTCACCATTGGTAGATTGGGCCAAAACCGATACTTAGCAGGATATCTCAAAAAGTTGTAGACGGATTTGGACGAAACTTGGTGAACCACTTAGGTGTCTGACAGGGACAAATAAATTCGATTTTGGTGATGATCTGAATATGGATTCGGATATGAGAATTATTTAATTTTTCAAGTGATCATTCACCATTGGGAGATAGGGCCAAAAACTATGCATAGCAGGATATCTCAAAAAGTAATGGATGGATTTGGACGAAACTTGGTGTTCAGGTTGAGTCTGTGACAAGGAAGAATTGATTAAATGTTGGTGAAGATCCGGATCCGGATGATTCTTCACCATTGAGGTATACAGTGCATTCAGAAAGTATTCAGACCCCTTCACTTTTTCACATTTTGTTATGTTGCAGCCTTATGCTGAAATCGTTTAAATTCATTTTTTCCCTCATCAATCTACACTCAATATCCAATAATGACAAAGAGAAAACAGGATTTTAGAAAGTTTTGCAAATTTATTAAAATGAAAAACCTGAAATATCACATTTACATAAGTATTCAGATCCTTAACTCAGTACTTAGTTGAAGCACATTTGGCAGCGATTACAGCCTCGAGTCTTCTTGGGTATGACGCGACAAGCTTTGCACACCTGGATTTGGGGATTTTCTGCCATTTTTCCCTGCAGATCCTCTCAAGCTCTGTCAGGTTGGATGGGGACCGTTGGTGGACAGCCATTTTCAGGTCTCTCCAGAGATGTTCGATTGGGTTCAAGTCAGGGCTTTGGCTGGGCCACTCAAGGACCTTCACAGAGTTGTCCCTAAGCTACTCCTGCGTTGTCTTAGCTGTGTGCTTAGGGTCATTGTCCTGTTAGAAGGTGAACCTTCAGCCCAGTCTGAGGTGCTGAACGTTCTGTTTAAGGTTTTCATTAAGGATATCTCTGTACTTTGCTCCGTTCATTGTTCCCTTAACCCTGACCAGTGCCCCAGTCCCTGCTGCAGAAAAACACCCCCACAGCATGATGCTGCCACCAACATGCTTCACCTTTGGAATGGTATTGGGCAGGTGATGAGCTGTGCCTGGTTTCCTCCAGACATGACGCTTAGAATTGAGGCCAAACAGTTCAATCTTGGTTTCATCAGACCACAGAATCTTGTTTCTCAGTCTGAGAGTCCATTAGGTGCTTTTTTGCAAACTCCAAGAGGGCTTTCATGTGTCTTTCACTGAGGAGAGGCTTCCGTCTGGCCGCTCTGCCATAAAGCCCAGATCGGTGGAGTGTTCAAATGATGGTTGTCCTTCTGGAAGTTTCTCCTATCTCCACACAGGATCTCTGGAGCTCAGCCAGAGTGACCATCGAGTTCTTGGTCACCTCTCTTACCAAGGCCCTTCTCCCCCGATTGCTCAGTTTGGCTGGGCGGCCAGCTCTAGGAAGAGTCCTGGTTGTTCCAAGCTTCTTCCATTTAAGAATTACTAGTGCGTGCCCGTAAAAGTATAAGCCGGATACGACAGTATAGATAGATAAGAAAGTAAGATAGTAGTAAGATACAATCGAGACAGTAAGTCGTCACTATCCGTAAGTCCGGAAGTTAAGTCCTCACTGTCCGTTAGGTCGCATATCGCAGTTACGATTAATCGCAAATTAGTTTTATTGGCCAATTATTCTATTAGCGCCAACATATTTTGCCTTTTTGCTATTCCATCTTAAGGAGAAGCACAAAGAGAAGAGAAGAGAAGAAAGAAAAACTAAACAAAAACCTTTCAAACCCCGAGGCAGAAACAACAAACACACAGGCGGTTCCTTCGCTCTAGCGTGACCGTACAACAACAACAACAACAACAACAACATGCATTTTAAGGCCATGTTCCCTGCTAGAGCGGGGGTTAGCCTTGCGGTCCCCATGACAATCTTCTCCATTTTGCCCTATTTTCTGCATCTCTCCTTGTTAACCCCCTTGCCCGCATTTCTTCTTCCACCATCTTTAGCCAAGTCTTTCTCGGTCTTCCCCGTCCTCTACTTCCTTCTACATTAACTTCCATCACTCTTCTCAACCAGTCACTTTCATCCTTCCTCAATACATGACCAAACCATCTCAACCTGTTCCTCTTCACAGCATCAATCACAGGCAATATTCCCATCATCTTTCGCAATTCATCATTTGTCTTCCTCTCTCTCAACGATACTCCGCACATCCATTGAACCATTCGCATTTCCACCCTTTCCAGCCTTCGTTGCTGCTCTACGTTCAGTACCCATGTCTCGCTCCCTTAAATCATAACACTTCTCACACATGCAGCATACACCTTTCCCTTCAGCTTCAGCGACACTCTCCTCCTCATCAGCACGCCACTCAGTTCCCGAAACTTCTTCCATGCACATCTCACTCGAGCAACCGTTGCCGAGTCTGATCCACCTTCTCCATTCAGCATGTCTCCGAGGTAGCAAAATGTTTTCACACCTTCCAGCTTCACACCGTCTCCAAGATCCAACTCAACATTTCCTCCATCTGCAGCTCCCTCTGTGCACACCTTACATTTGAATGTAGCTGCCACACTGGTAAATGACACTCTCAGACCACTACATTTTTGATGAACCCACTCAGCACACATTGTACATTGAATGGAGTTCACTCCGACACCCTTCCTGCACACAGCACACGGCCACTTCCCAGTTCTTTCCACCTCACCACATGCTTTACCACTTGCCATCACCTTTGTCTTTCCGATATTCACCTTCAGACCTTTTGTCTCCATACATTCCTTCCACTTGTTCATCTTTTCCTTCAGTCCATCCATACTTTCCGCAATCAACACCAGATCATCTGCATACAACAACTCCCACGGTAAACCCTCCTTTATGGTCTGAGCCAGCACCTCCATCACAGCTACAAATAGTAGTGGACTTAGTACCGACCCCTGATGCACTCCCACCTTCACCTCAAACTCACCACTGTTCCCGTCCTTCGTCCTTACAGCTGTGCGTGCTCTTTTGTACATTGCCATCACTACTCTGATCAACCAATCCTCCACTCCTAACTTCCTCAATGCCCATGTCAATACTTTGCGTGGAACCCTATCGAATGCTTTCTCCAGATCAACAAACCCAAAAAACAACTTCTTCCTCTTATCCATGTACTTCTCCTGCAACTGCCTCACAATGAAAAGTGCATCTGTCGTTCCTCTTCCTGGCATAAATCCAAACTGCATTTCGTCGATCTTCACTTTCTTCCTTATCCTCCTCTCCAACACCCTTTCCAATACCTTCATTCCATGCTCCAATAACTTTATCGCTCGGTACGAGCCACACTCCAGAGGGTCACCTTTCCCCTTGTATAGAGGGACGAGGGTACTCAGTTCCCAATCCACTGGAATGCGGCCTTCTTTCACCACCAGATTACAGATCTCTGTCATTCTCTTCACACCCCAACTTCCTGCTGCCTTCAACATATCTCCCACAACTCCCATCGGCCCTCCCGCTTTTCCACTCTTCATTGCTTTTATCGCTTCCTCAACTTACTTCTCAGTTATCTTCTCTGCCGGTCCTAAAACTGGGTTACTCTCCATGTTGCCATCCCATTCATTCTCTGTATTCAACAGCATTTCCATATATCTTTTCCATCTTCCTTTAATTCCATCTGGGTCGACAACGATTTGTCCCACTTCATCCTTCAAGCAACTCACCCCCATCACATCACACCTCTCTTTCGCTATCTGCTTTGCAATCCGGAATACTGCTTTCTGACCCTCTTCCGAATCCAAGCGTTCTCCGAACATTTTCCTACATGCCTCCTGCGCCTTTGCTACCTCTTTCTTTGCAGCCTTCCTGGCTGCCTTATAACTTTCATGCTCTGCTGTTTCTGCTCCCGTACCCTTCGCCTTCTGCCACTCTTTGAACTTCTTCCTCTTCTCGTCAATCCTCTTTCCAACCTCAACATCCCACCACCATGTTTCCGAGTGCCTCGGTGGTCCTTTTGTCCATCCACATACCTCACCAACGGCTCCCAACAGACTAGCTTTCATTGACATCCAACCACTTTCAAGCTTAACCACATCATCCTCTACCCTACTCAGCCTCTCTTTTAATGCCTCCCTTAATGTCACCTCTTTCAACCTCCACACCTTCATTCTCGGTTGGTACTTCACCCGCCGAGCTCTCCTCGCACCTTTCACCCTTATGTCGCAGACAACCAAGTGGTGCTGTGAAACAGCCTCCTCCCCCGGGATCACTTTTGTGTCCCGGAGGTGCCCCCTATCTCGCCGACGCACCATCAGGTAGTCAACGGTTGTCGTCGACCCACCTGATGTGTATGTAACAAGCTTATTGTCCTCTTTCTGGAACTGAGTATTACAAATCAACAAATCAGCTCCATCAGCAAACTCCAAAATCCTTTCACCTTCTCCATTTCTCACACCATATCCGTAACCCCCATGAACTCCCTCAAAACCATCCATACTCCTTCCCACATGTCCATTCAGGTCTCCTCCCACCACAACAACTTCCTCATCTTTCACGTTTTCCATCAGCTTCTCTATCGCACACCAGAACTTGTCCTTCTCTTCATCGCTTCGACCAACCTGCAGAGCATATCCCGAGATGACGTTCACCAAGAGCTTTCCAATCATCATTTTCACCATCATCAACCTATCACTCACTCTAGTCACACTCACCACACTGTCTACAAACTCCTCAGAAAACAGGACACCAACACCATTCACGCCCTCCGGGCACCCTTGCCACACAAACTTGTATTTCTGTCCCTGCCTACCCTTCACCATTCTCACACCACTTCCCTTCCATCTCGTCTCTTGCACACAACATATGTCCACTCTTCTTCTGACCAATACTTCCACCACTTCTCCTGATCTCCCTGTCATTGTCCCCACATTCCATGTCCCAAACCTCAGAAACCGATCTCCACTTCGGGCTGCACTCTGCCCATATGTACTTGTGATTGTCATGGTTCTCTTTTTGAGGCAATGTTTTTATGGCCGGATGCCCTTCCTGACGCCAACCCTCTTAGTCGTCTCTTACGACACGCAGGGATACGGTGTACCTATTCTGACCAGGGTACACACTGGGAAACGTTTAAAACATGTAAATTCTGGTGGGGGGGGGGGGCGTCAGCATCACGGCTGCGGTTTAAACATATTCCAACAATATCCAAACAGAACGATGAAAAAACAATCCGGGAAAAGTCTCCAAGCGAGAACGTGGATTTGAGAAAGAAGGAGCAGAGGCGGAAGAAAACGAGATACAGGGGGCGGGGCACAAGCCGAGACGAGGAGGAGAGCGAACAAGCACGTGTCCGGGAGGAGAGAAAGAATCAATATAGAATTATTTGTCTAGGGAGGTGAGGTGAGGGGGAGAAAACAAAATAAAAGAAACAAGCAATACAGCGAAGGAAATAACCCAAACCGACAAAACACCGACGGGGGGAGGGAAGCCCCAAGTCACCAGGCCGCGCACGAGGTACGACTCAGAAAACGACTAACTACACACAAGTTTGCACGAACCACAAACCAACACCAACTAGAAACACACAATAACACGTACACAGCAAAATAACCAGTGGAAATTTGACAAAGACAAGAATGGGAAAACACTCAAACTTCGATGCCGTGGAGAGCTCGAAGCACGCCTCACTCGCCCGAGGAACCGGAAGTCTCAAAACTCAGCGTGACCGTACGTGCAAAAAAAAACTTTCACCGTTGCTTCAGTCTTCGCTCTACCTTGAAAAGGCACATCCTCAGGTCCCCAGCAATAAAGCTGGCAAGTTTCGATTAGATCAGACCAGTGGTTGTCGAGAAACAGCGGTCACAGACATACACACACATGCATTGTGTTTTCAATTACTGGAATTATAGAGAGATAACAATAGGCCCCCTTCAAAATCCCCAATCTCTCTCTCCAAAACCGACACTGGACACCTGCAGTCGAGGTTGCGTTCTGCCGATGATCTCCCCTGCTCGTTTTGTGGCCGCGTGCCGCGGCGCAGAACGCCATTACGCACGTGGTCCAAGTTGGGGAAGAAGGGGGGGAGGGGTGACCACAAGGCAGCGCCCTATGTATGTGTTTGCTAAATAAATGGCCATGACTTGGTAACCACTTGTCCGATTAATATGAAACCTTGAAAAGGCACATCCTCAGGTCCCCAGCAATATAGCTGGCAAGTTTCGATTAGATCAGACCAGTGGTTGCCGAGAAACAGCGGTCACAGACACACAGACACACAGAGATTACTGGAATTATAGAGAGATGGAGGCCACTGTGCTCTTGGGAACCTTCAATGCCGCAGAATTTTTTTTGTAGGCTTCCCCAGATCTGTGCCTCGATACAATCCTGTCTCTGAGCTCTGCAGACAGTTCCTTCGACCTCATGGCTTGGTTTTTGCTCTGATATGCATCATCAGCTGTGAGACCTTATATAGACAGGTGTGTGCCTTTCAAAATCATGTCCAATCAATTGAATTTACCACAGGTGGACTCCAATCAAGGTGTAGAAACATCACAAAGATGACCAAGAGAAATGGGAGGCACCTGAGCTAAATTTAAAGTGTCAGAGCAAAGGGTATGAATACTTATGTCAATGTGATATTTCAGTTTTTTCTTTTTAATAAATTTCCAAAACTTTCTAAAATCCTGTTTTCTCTTTGTCATTATGGGGTATTGAGTGTAGATTGATGAAGGAAAAAATGAATTTAAACGATTTCAGAATAAGGCTGCAACATAACAAAATGTGAAAAAAGTGAAGGGGTCTGAATACTTTCTGAATACACTGTATAGCCAACCAGGTGGAGGTGTGCTCTCTCCTGAGTACCCTTCTCATTACTTTTGTTATTAAATGCAGCTTTGGAAAAACGCCACGATAAAGCTATCTTAACAGAGATATACACCTCAACACGCAACATCCTTGATGGGGACCACCCCCTTGGGGTAATGGGATCGGGATAACCTTGGGATAAATCGCTACAACCTCCATCTGGTTGAGATTGGATAAGTAACGACCTGAATGTAACGTGGTTAAAAATCGACAGACAGACACCAAATTGAAACTCCAAACAATTAATTAATTTCTACCAATTAATTTATATAATTAGTTTCGACCAACAATTAATGTCATGAGAGTACAGAGAAAATCTACCTCCGTATCTCCATCTTCATGGGATGAAGAAGACCTCATAATGAACATTGTCAACGTCATGCTTCTCCCTCATTCGGTGAAGATGACGTAACAACATTCGAAACAAGATTTAGTTTAGAACTTTCTCCTTTCCCTTCTCATTGTTCTTTTCGCCAAGCTGCACAACATGCCCTCGCTTTTCCCAACTCTCGTGAGACTCTTTGTGCGTGCTCGTGGAGACTAGGTATGACGTCAGAAAGGGAATGCGTTCATCATCTTTTCGGATGCAGCACGTTCCTGTTGGGAATAAACATCATTGCTGTTTATTCCCATCCCATTATTCCCAATTATTCCCAATTAGTTCATCCCATTATTCCCAATTATTCCCAATATTCCCAATTAGTTCATCCCATTATTCCTAATTATTCCCAGTATTCCCAATAAGTTCATCCCATTATTTATTATTCCCAATTTGTTCATCCCAGTATTCCCAATACATCATTGCTGGAGGAGCAGCAGTGCCGCTGATTTAGGTTAGAGAATTTGTTCAGGATGCCGGAGATAGCTCGCCTACTCTTCGCGAAGGACACTGTGGCATCTATAACCAACACCAGCATGCGGGACGCCAGTCTAAACGTCCATCGGTGTGACGTCACGAACGTTGACGTCATCATCCTACATGTAAAACACCTGGCTGACAGTTTATAGCTGGGTCGGGATTCTAACCCAGGTTAGATAGCTCATATGCGAGTGCTTTACCCTCTATAGGGAACTTTTGACCCTTTAAAGGGGATTTCTCTGAAGAAATGACGTCACAAGGTTGATATTCCCTTTTCACCTGCGAAAGCTCGAAGCTTTGATCTTCTCCTTCCCAATTTTAATCAAATGGGATTTTCCGGAGGTAATGACTCTATCTTCAACTTCTGGAATTGATTGATGTTGATCTAAATGTTCTGAAGAATAAATATTCTGGTTTCTTATTCCTAATGTCCACCTGAGGCTTCATGCTTTGTTCGAATTCCCGATTTCATCCTCGATGTTATTTGGAGAGGATCCTGCTCCAAGGTTTAATATTCACAAGCCCCGTGGGAACCTGAACAAAATGGCGTCGCGAGGAGATGGAACGGATCATGCGTCACACAGGTAGGAGGAGTCCAGTTGCTGATGAAAACGGGCAAGGCTCCCAATAAGGGCACAAAATCTCACAGGTGGGAATTCGAGAGACCACGTGGGCAGCACACCTGGGGATTTGGAGACAAGAACACGAGAGAATAAACGAGGGAAGATCGTTCCACGTGGCAGGGTAAAATGGAGGGAAATGACCGTTGTTTACTCTTGAGTGGGAGTAACGACATGAGGGTTTCTGGAATATATGAACACGAGTGACCTGGTTATGGCGGGCAGGTGTTAGATGTACAAGTGGCGATCAATCTACCTGTGGTGAGCAAGAAGCTGAGCTTGAGGTCTAACGTTTTCTTCCTCCTCTTGTGCTCGAGGCAACAAGATGAGAATCTGCAGCATCAGTCGATCCATAAAGGAGGAGCCATACTCCATAAACCCATATAGTCGAAGCCATACTCCATAATCCATAAAGGGGATTCCTGTACTATTAACACACCTGTTCCAGGTAAATGAACAGCTGCTGCTGCAGCACCTGCCTGGATGAGGATTGATGAACATTCCAAGGTATTGGGTGAACACTTCGGGGTCAAAGGTAACCTTGAGGCATAACAGCCAGGAGTATAGAATTTTTTTTAGGGCCAATACCCCTGGGTGCTCACCTGATAGAATAAAAGAGTATACAACCCTGACTAAAGGTATTTTAAACCAATTTCAATGGTTACCAGAAGACAGGGCAGCATATAGAATCATACTAACATAATAATAAGACTTTAAACAAACAAACAAAAAAATACCTATTTTGGGGGGCAACCCCCTCCCCGTATACCTCCTCAGACCCCAATTTTTCTAATGTCTTGAACAAACCTTGGTACATCACAGGTGGTGAAGGTTGTGGTGAAGCTTCATCGAAATCGTGTGTGTAGTTTCAGAGAAGGAAGCAAATACCTATTTTGGGGGGTGAAACCTGAACCCACTTTGACTCTCCCCCCCCCCCCCCCCCCGTTATACTTCAAGTAAATCTTGACGTCATCGAACTAAATGTTGCATTCACGAAATACGTGTATTTTCATGATGACGTCATGGAAGTAATGAGGTGTAATCGATTTGGGATAGAATCCGGTATACCTGGTCATGCGTGCGCTGGACAAGAAAGACGAAGTGTTTTACAGAAGTGCGTCATGTAACATTATGACGTCATTACCTCATCTATAATTAGAACGAGATTTGAAATTAGAACGATACCTAAAAGGTTTGGCATATATAGGATTCTTTGAAGCATGTTCTTTATTAATATTGCGGTGCTGACATCGCAGCGAGGGCTGGTGGAGGGTGGGGGGGGGGGGGGGGGGAGTCTTGGGGGTGGAGGGTGGGGGGGCTTGGGGATCCATACAGATTGCAGGTTCTAATCTTCAGGGTATATAGTCAGGATAAGATCACCATGGCAACGCGGAGCGAGGATGCGAGCTAGTCACGTGTCGCACATATATGTCCCCCGTGTATACGTTGCTCGATCCGTGGACCCGATTCACACACACAGGGCACGGCAGAGCGAGGGTCACCTGGGCTCCATCACGTCGTGCTCTCAGGCGCACCTTGACAACTCGAAGGAAATTAATATCGGGGTCGCAGCACCCGGTGCCCCCCCTCTCGCACCAAGCATTCATGAACGGATGGCCGCGACGCGTGGGAGTTTTATTTATCATTGCCGCGCTTTTGTTGCACCATCCTCTGTAACCGTCGAATATTCTTGGGTTTCACGTCGTCCTGAATCACACCTGCTGCGGCTTCTAAATATTTAATACCCTCGCGTCCGCCAAACGAGCTTTATATAGCAGAGTGATGGCGTGACGTGCGCTACCCGCCCCCCCCCCCCCCGTCACCCGGGGGCTCTCTTGGAGGATTCGACGGCACGTTGCGCGTCTCCTCCCTCCGCTATTCGTGCAAACGCGGATCCTCAACGCGTCCGCCCGCGCTTTCCCGCCCGTCTGGTCGATCCCGCGCGGTCGCTCTCCGAGGTGCTGAACGCGCTCATCCTGCCGCCCGAGCTTTCCCGCCCGATCTCATCGGTCACGTGTCCGCTCCATGAGCCGCCTCTGAGTCTCGGAACAACAGGGAGGGTCGAGTCCTATCGGCGGAGGAGCCGCGCGTCCGCCCAACGAAAAGCGCGTCCGACCGTCCGACGATGAGCGAGAGCTCGTCCACTACCTGTGCTTTGTAGCCGAGCGGAGTAGTCCCGACCGGGCACGAGGTCGCCATGGACGCGCTCCACGAGCGGGTGATCGTGCCCGGCAAGGAGAAGATGAAGGAAGTGGCCGGGAGGTCTCTCCGCATCCTGAAGAGGTACACCTGCCCGACGTGCACTGTCTCGTCCTCTTCTTCCCCACTTTCGCTCTCGGTATCGGATCATGGCCGCTCGGCAGATTACAGGTTATTACAGGTTCCGTCGCGAGAACATTCCACGTCCCGGTTAATCCAACACGTGCCTTGAAAAGACGGCGAATACTGGAATACGATTCTTGGGAAGTCACCGCAGGAATGTTTGGAGCGAATTGGGAAGCGCAAGGATCCATGTCAGAAGCAAATTGGGAAGAGTGCAGAGTTCCATGTCGGGAGCAAATTGGGAAGAGCGCAGAGTTCCATGTCGGGAGCAAATTGGGAAGAGCGCAGAGTTCCATGTCTGGAGCAAATTGGGAAGAGCGCAGAGTTCCATGTCGGGAGCAAATTGGGAAGAGCACAGAGTTCCATGTCGGGAGCAAATTGGGAAGAGCGCAGAGTTCCATGTCGGGAGCAAATTGGGAAGAGCGCAGAGTTCCATGTCGGGAGCAAATTTGGAAGAGCGCAGAGTTCCATGTCGGGAGCAAATTGGGAAGAGCGCAGAGTTCCATGTCGGGAGCAAATTGGGAAGAGCGCAGAGTTCCATGTCGGGAGAAAATTGGGAAGAGCGCAGAGTTCCATGTCGGGAGCAAATTGGGAAGACCGCAGTTCCATGTCGGGAGCGAATTGGGAAGCGCAGAGTTCCATGTTGGGAGCAAATTGGGAAGAGCGCAGATTTCGCAAGTTTCTGGCAATATTGATGCGTCGATGGACGAAGGACGGTCTCCATGAAAATGTTACCTTTGGAAATACCTTACTGCATGCACATGATGACGTCGAGCTCGTGTAATTTTTAATAAACAAATAAATATAATCTGGAAATTTTAAACATCACCTTGAACAGGTGTGCGGGAGCAAAAGGGGGTTAGGGGGGATTCGTTTTACATTCGAAAACGATTTATCCTATAAATATACCTGTGACGTCATTCGGTTTCTTTTAATCCTGCGGGGCCCATCTGTCGATGTCGAGAAACTGATTAAAATTAAATTTTGTATTTGTATTCGTGGAGATTTCAGGAAAAAAAAATTGTACGAATGCTGGGGTCACCTGATCATTCGAAACATTGACGTAATGAAGAACAAAAACACGTCATTGTTATAAACAACGAAGATGAAACGATTGTATTCCGCACACTTATTATATTTCTTTATTTTCTGTCTTGTGGACAAGATTCCTGCGGACAAGGATGTCGAACGAAGACGATGATCATATAATGCAGCATTCCATTGGGTCACGCGATGAGTCTGACGCTCAGATGCGTTCACTGGCCTGACGCTAAACAGGTGCATGGGTATTAAATAAGGCAACTGATCAACGTCGTCGTCTGGCATGCCATGGTCACGTGACGTGATGTTTTACATGTCATTGTCACGTGACGTGATGTTTTCCATGCCATGGTCACGTGACGTGATTGTTTACAAGCCATGGTCACGTGACGTGATGTTTTGCATGCCATGGTCACGTGACGTGATGTTTTACATGCCATGGTCACATGACGTGATGTTTTACATGCCATAGTGACGTGACGTGATGTTTTACATGCCATTGTCGCGTGACGTGATGTTTTACATGCCATGGTCACGTGACGTGATGTTTTACATGCCATGGTCACGTAACGTGATGTTTTGCATGCCATGGTCACGTGTCGTGATGTTTTACATGCCATGGTGACGTGACGTGATGTTTTACATGCCATAGTCACGTGACGTGATGTTTTACATGTCATGGTCACGTGACGTGATGTTTTACATGCCATGGGGAATTCTCCATTTTGAATATACTCGTTGATCGTGAAGCCTCGTCTCCCCGAGCCACAGCCGGAGCCTCCGACTAATTAATCCTCATGGGAACTCCGCAGCCATTGCGGGCTCGGTGCAATATTCCACAGCAATCCTTCGCTCATCTTCGGGAAATGTATGAGGAGGTGCGAAAATGTAAGAACGAACGCAAAACAAAATCAACAACAAAAACAACCCGCGACGAGCAACTCGATGTAAAAACGCGTAAAAATGGAAATAATACATTGGATAGATGTTGATTGATATATATATATATTTATACTTTTTTCTTTATTTATACATATACTTTTCTATTTATATATATATATATATATTATATACTTTTTAATTTATATATATATATATATATATATATATATATATATACACAGCATATAATATAATATAC